>NW_022263720.1:0-44636 GCF_002021735.2 Oncorhynchus kisutch
CAGAGTGCATCAAACATGATTTAGAGCTTGTTTATGAAAAAAAAAGTGTTTTCTGTATGTCAATGCTGCAACTTGCTGAAAATTGTCCACAGTGTTCCTATCATCTAGTTTAAACAGTTCTGGAAAAACATTGCATCCAGAGTGCAATCAAACATGATTTTAGAACTTGTTTATGGAAAAGTGGTTATTTCTGTATTTCAATGTTGCAACTTGCTGAAAATTGTCCACAGTGTTCCTATAATCTAGTTTAAACAGTTCTGCAAATAAAATACTTCCAGGGTGCAGCAAATATTGATTTAGAGCTTGTTTATGGAAAAGTTGTTATTTCTGTATTTCAATGCTGCAACTTGCTGAGAATTGTCCACAGTGTTCCTATAATATAGTTTAAACAGTTCTGCAAATAAAATACTTCCAGGGTGCAGCAAATATTGATTTAGAGCTTGTTTTTGGAAAAGTGGTTATTTCTGCATTTCAATGTTGCAACTTGCTGAAAACTGTCCACAATGTTCATTTCATCTCAAATAGACAGCCCAGCAAAAATTGGACATCCAGAGTGCATCAAACATGATTTAGAGCTTGTTTATGAAAAAGTGGTTATTTCAGTATTTCAATGCTGCAACTTGCTGAAAATTGTCCACATTGTTCCTATCATCTAGTTTAAACAGTTCTGGAAAAAACATTGCATCCACAGTACAATCAAACATGATTTTAGACCTTGTTTAAGGAAAAGTGGTTATTTCTGTATTTCAATGCTGCAACTTGCTGGAAATTGTCCACAGTGTCCCTATAATCTAGTTTAAACAGTTCTGCAAACAAAATACTTCCAGAGTGCAGCAAACATGATTTAGAACTTGTTTATGGAAAAGTGGTTATTTCTGTATTTCAATGTTGCAACTTGCTGAAAATTGTCCACAGTGTTCCTATAATCTAGTTTAAACAGTTCTGCAAATAAAATACTTCCAGGGTGCAGCAAATATTGATTTAGAGCTTGTTTATGGAAAAGTTGTTATTTCTGTATTTCAATGCTGCAACTTGCTGAGAATTGTCCACAGTGTTCCTATAATCTAGTTTAAACAGTTCTGCAAATAAAATACTTCCAGGGTGCAGCAAACATGATTTAGAGCTTGTTTACGAAAAAAAAGTGTTTTTTGTATGTCAATGCTGCAACTTGCTGAAAATTGTCCACAGTGTTCCTATCATCTAGTTTAAACAGTTCTGGAAAAAACATTGCATCCAGAGTGCAATAAAACATGATTTTAGACCTTGTTTATGGAAAAGTGGTTATTTCTGTATTTTGTTTGCAGAAATGTTTAAACTAGATTATAGGGACACTGTGGACAATTTTCAGCAAGTTGCAGCATTGAAATACAGAAATAACCACTTTTCCATAAACAAGGTCTAAAATCATGTTTTATTGCACTCTGGATGCAATGTTTTTTCCAGAACTGTTTAAACTAGATGATAGGAACACTGTGGACAATTTTCAGCAAGTTGCAGCATTGACATACAAAAAACACTTTTTTTTCGTAAACAAGCTCTAAATCATGTTTGCTGCACCCTGGAAGTATTTTATTTGCAGAACTGTTTAAACTAGATTATAGGAACACTGTGGACAATTCTCAGCAAGTTGCAGCATTGAAATACAGAAATAACAACTTTTCCATAAACAAGCTCTAAATCAATATTTGCTGCACCCTGGAAGTATTTTATTTGCAGAACTGTTTAAACTAGATTATAGGAACACTGTGGACAATTTTCAGCAAGTTGCAACATTGAAATACAGAAATAACCACTTTTCCATAAACAAGTTCTAAATCATGTTTGCTGCACTCTGGAAGTATTTTGTTTGCAGAACTGTTTAAACTAGATTATAGGGACACTGTGGACAATTTCCAGCAAGTTGCAGCATTGAAATACAGAAATAACCACTTTTCCTTAAACAAGGTCTAAAATCATGTTTGATTGTACTGTGGATGCAATGTTTTTTCCAGAACTGTTTAAACTAGATGATAGGAACAATGTGGACAATTTTCAGCAAGTTGCAGCATTGAAATACTGAAATAACCACTTTTTCATAAACAAGCTCTAAATCATGTTTGATGCACTCTGGATGTCCAATTTTTGCTGGGCTGTCTATTTGAGATGAAATGAACATTGTGGACAGTTTTCAGCAAGTTGCAACATTGAAATGCAGAAATAACCACTTTTCCATAAACAAGCTCTAAATCAATATTTGCTGCACCCTGGAAGTATTTTATTTGCAGAACTGTTTCAACTAGATTATAGGAACACTGTGGACAATTCTCAGCAAGTTGCAGCATTGAAATACAGAAATAACCACTTTTCCATAAACAAGCTCTAAATCAATATTTGCTGCACCCTGGAAGTATTTTATTTGCAGAACTGTTTAAACTAGATTATAGGAACACTGTGGACAATTCTCAGCAAGTTGCAGCATTGAAATACAGAAATAACCACTTTTCCATAAACAAGCTCTAAATCAATATTTGCTGCACCCTGGAAGTATTTTATTTGCAGAACTGTTTAAACTAGATTATAGGAACACTGTGGACAATTTTCAGCAAGTTGCAACATTGAAATACAGAAATAACCACTTTTCCATAAACAAGTTCTAAATCATGTTTGCTGCACTCTGGAAGTATTTTGTTTGCAGAACTGTTTAAACTAAATTATAGGGACACTGTGGACAATTTTCAGCAAGTTGCAGCATTGAAATACAGAAATAACCACTTTTCCATAAACAAGGTCTAAAATCATGTTTGATTGCACTCTGGATGCAATGTTTTTTCCAGAACTGTTTAAACTAGATGATAGGAACACTGTGGACAATTTTCAGCAAGTTGCAGCATTGACATACAGAAAACACTTTTTTTCATAAACAAGCTCTAAATCATGTTTGATGCACTCTGGAAGTATTTTGTTTGCAGAACTGTTTAAACTAGATTATAGGGACACTGTGGACAATTTTCAGCAAGTTGCAGCATTGAAATACAGAAATAACCACTTTTCCATAAACAAGGTCTAAAATCATGTTTGATTGCACCCTGGATGCAATGTTTTTTCCAGAACTGTTTAAACTAGATGATAGGAACACTGTGGACAATTTTCAGCAAGTTGCAGCATAGACATACAAAAAACACTTTCTTTTCATAAACAAGCTCTAAATCATGTTTGATGCACTCTGGAAGTATTTTGTTTGCAGAATTGTTTAAACTAGATTATAGGGACACTGGACAATTTTCAGCAAGTTGCAGCATTGATATACAGAAATAACCACTTTTCCTTAAACAAGGTCTAAAATCACGTTTGATTGCACTCTGGATGCAATGTTTTTTCCAGAACTGTTTAAACTAGATGATAGGAACACTGTGGACAATTTTCAGCAAGTTGCAGCATTGAAATACTGAAATAACCACTTTTCCATAAACAAGCTCTAAATCATGTTTGATGCACTCTGGATGTCCAATTTTTGCTGTGCTGTCTATTTGAGATGAAATGTACATTGTGGACAGTTTTCAGCAAGTTGCAACATTGAAATACAGAAATAACCACTTTTCCATAAACAAGCTCTAAATCAATATTTGCTTCACCCTGGAAGTATTTTATTTGCAGAACAGTTTAAACTAGATTATAGGAACACTGTGGACAATTTTCAGCAAGTTGCAACATTGAAATACAGAAATAACCACTTTTCCATAAACAAGTTCTAAATCATGTTTGCTGCACTCTGGAAGTATTTTGTTTGCAGAACTGTTTAAACTAAATTATAGGAACACTGTGGACAATTCTCAGCAAGTTGCAGCATTGAAATACAGAAATAACCACTTTTCCATAAACAAGCTCTAAATCAATATTTGCTGCACCCTGGAAGTATTTTATTTGCAGAACTGTTTAAACTAGATTATAGGAACACTGTGGACAATTCTCAGCAAGTTGCAGCATTGAAATACAGAAATAACCACTTTTCCATAAACAAGCTCTAAATCAATATTTGCTGCACCCTGGAAGTATTTTATTTGCAGAACTGTTTAAACTAGATTATAGGAACACTGTGGACAATTTTCAGCAAGTTGCAACATTGAAATACAGAAATAACCACTTTTCCATAAACAAGTTCTAAATCATGTTTGCTGCACTCTGGAAGTATTTTGTTTGCAGAACTGTTTAAACTAAATTATAGGGACACTGTGGACAATTTTCAGCAAGTTGCAGCATTGAAATACAGAAATAACCACTTTTCCATAAACAAGGTCTAAAATCATGTTTGATTGCACTCTGGATGCAATGTTTTTCCAGAACTGTTTAAACTAGATGATAGGAACACTGTGGACAATTTTCAGCAAGTTGCAGCATTGACATACAGAAAACACTTTTTTTCATAAACAAGCTCTAAATCATGTTTGATGCACTCTGGAAGTATTTTGTTTGCAGAACTGTTTAAACTAGATTATAGGGACACTGTGGACAATTTTCAGCAAGTTGCAGCATTGAAATACAGAAATAACCACTTTTCCATAAACAAGGTCTAAAATCATGTTTGATTGCACCCTGGATGCAATGTTTTTTCCAGAACTGTTTAAACTAGATGATAGGAACACTGTGGACAATTTTCAGCAAGTTGCAGCATAGACATACAAAAAACACTTTTTTTTCATAAACAAGCTCTAAATCATGTTTGATGCACTCTGGAAGTATTTTGTTTGCAGAATTGTTTAAACTAGATTATAGGGACACTGGACAATTTTCAGCAAGTTGCAGCATTGATATACAGAAATACCACTTTTCCTTAAACAAGGTCTAAAATCACGTTTGATTGCACTCTGGATGCAATGTTTTTTCCAGAACTGTTTAAACTAGATGATAGGAACACTGTGGACAATTTTCAGCAAGTTGCAGCATTGAAATACTGAAATAACCACTTTTCCATAAACAAGCTCTAAATCATGTTTGATGCACTCTGGATGTCCAATTTTTGCTGTGCTGTCTATTTGAGATGAAATGTACATTGTGGACAGTTTTCAGCAAGTTGCAACATTGAAATACAGAAATAACCACTTTTCCATAAACAAGCTCTAAATCAATATTTGCTTCACCCTGGAAGTATTTTATTTGCAGAACAGTTTAAACTAGATTATAGGAACACTGTGGACAATTTTCAGCAAGTTGCAACATTGAAATACAGAAATAACCACTTTTCCATAAACAAGTTCTAAATCATGTTTGCTGCACTCTGGAAGTATTTTGTTTGCAGAACTGTTTAAACTAAATTATAGGGACACTGTGGACAATTTTCAGCAAGTTGCAGCATTGAAATACAGAAATAACCACTTTTCCATAAACAAGGTCTAAAATCATGTTTGATTGCACTCTGGATGCAATGTTTTTTCCAGAACTGTTTAAACTAGATGATAGGAACACTGTGGACAATTTTCAGCAAGTTGCAGCATTGACATACAGAAAACACTTTTTTTCATAAACAAGCTCTAAATCATGTTTGATGCACTCTGGAAGTATTTTGTTTGCAGAAATGTTTAAACTAGATTATAGGGACACTGTGGACAATTTTCAGCAAGTTGCAGCATTGAAATACAGAAATAACCACTTTTCCATAAACAAGGTCTAAAATCATGTTTTATTGCACTCTGGATGCAATGTTTTTCCAGAACTGTTTAAACTAGATGATAGGAACACTGTGGACAATTTTCAGCAAGTTGCAGCATTGACATACAAAAAACACTTTTTTTTCGTAAACAAGCTCTAAATCATGTTTGCTGCACCCTGGAAGTATTTTATTTGCAGAACTGTTTAAACTAGATTATAGGAACACTGTGGACAATTCTCAGCAAGTTGCAGCATTGAAATACAGAAATAACAACTTTTCCATAAACAAGCTCTAAATCAATATTTGCTGCACCCTGGAAGTATTTTATTTGCAGAACTGTTTAAACTAGATTATAGGAACACTGTGGACAATTTTCAGCAAGTTGCAACATTGAAATACAGAAATAACCACTTTTCCATAAACAAGTTCTAAATCATGTTTGCTGCACTCTGGAAGTATTTTGTTTGCAGAACTGTTTAAACTAGATTATAGGGACACTGTGGACAATTTCCAGCAAGTTGCAGCATTGAAATACAGAAATAACCACTTTTCCTTAAACAAGGTCTAAAATCATGTTTGATTGTACTGTGGATGCAATGTTTTTTCCAGAACTGTTTAAACTAGATGATAGGAACAATGTGGACAATTTTCAGCAAGTTGCAGCATTGAAATACTGAAATAACCACTTTTCATAAACAAGCTCTAAATCATGTTTGATGCACTCTGGATGTCCAATTTTTGCTGGGCTGTCTATTTGAGATGAAATGAACATTGTGGACAGTTTTCAGCAAGTTGCAACATTGAAATGCAGAAATAACCACTTTTCCAAAAACAAGCTCTAAATCAATATTTGCTGCACCCTGGAAGTATTTTATTTGCAGAACTGTTTAAACTATATTATAGGAACACTGTGGACAATTCTCAGCAAGTTGCAGCATTGAAATACAGAAATAACAACTTTTCCTTAAACAAGGTCTAAATCATGTTTGATTGCACTCTGGATGCAATGTTTTTTCCAGAACTGTTTAAACTAGATGATAGGAACACTGTGGACAATTTTCAGCAAGTCGCAGCATTGAAATACTGAAATAACCACTTTTTCATAAACAAGCTCTAAATCATGTTTGATGCACTCTGGATGTCCAATTTTTGCTGGGCTGTCTATTTGAGATGAAATGAACATTGTGGACAGTTTTCAGCAAGTTGCAACATTGAAATGCAGAAATAACCACTTTTCCATAAACAAGCTCTAAATCAATATTTGCTGCACCCTGGAAGTATTTTATTTGCAGAACTGTTTAAACTAGATTATAGGAACACTGTGGACAATTCTCAGCAAGTTGCAGCATTGAAATACAGAAATAACCACTTTTCCATAAACAAGCTCTAAATCAATATTTGCTGCACCCTGGAAGTATTTATTTGCAGAACTGTTTAAACTAGATTATAGGAACACTGTGGACAATTTTCAGCAAGTTGCAACATTGAAATACAGAAATAACCACTTTTCCATAAACAAGTTCTAAATCATGTTTGCTGCACTCTGGAAGTATTTTGTTTGCAGAACTGTTTAAACTAAATTATAGGGACACTGTGGACAATTTTCAGCAAGTTGCAGCATTGAAATACAGAAATAACCACTTTTCCATAAACAAGGTCTAAAATCATGTTTGATTGCACTCTGGATGCAATGTTTTTTCCAGAACTGTTTAAACTAGATGATAGGAACACTGTGGACAATTTTCAGCAAGTTGCAGCATTGAAATACTGAAATAACCACTTCTCCATAAACAAGCTCTAAATCATGTTTGATTGCACTCTGGATGCAATGTTTTTCCAGAACTGTTTAAACTAGATGATAGGAACACTGTGGACAATTTTCAGCAAGTTGCAGCATTGACATACAGAAAACACTTTTTTTTTCATAAACAAGCTCTAAATCATGTTTGATGCACTCTGGAAGTATTTTGTTTGCAGAACTGTTTAAACTAGATAATATAGACACTGTGGACAATTTTCAGCAAGTTGCAGCATTGATATACAGAAATAACCACTTTTCCTTAAACAAGGTCTAAAATCATGTTTGATTGTACTCTGGATGCAATGTTTTTTCCAGAACTGTTTAAACTAGATGATAGGAACACTGTGGACAATTTTCAGCAAGTTGCAGCATTGAAATACAGAAAAAAACACTTTTCCATAAACAAGCTCTAAATCAATATTTGCTGCACCCTGTAAGTATTTTATTTGCAGAACTGTTTAAACTAGATTATAGGAACACTGTGGACAATTTTCAGCAAGTTGCAACATTGAAATACAGAAATAACCACTTTTCCATAAACAAGGTCTAAAATCATGTTTGATTGCACTCTGGATGCAATGTTTTTCCAGAACTGTTTAAACTAGATGATAGGAACACTGTGGACAATTTTCAGCAAGTTGCAGCATTGACATACAGAAAACACTTTTTTTCATAAACAAGCTCTAAATCATGTTTGATGCACTCTGGAAGTATTTTGTTTGCAGAACTGTTTAAACTAGATTATAGGGACACTGTGGACAATTTTCAGCAAGTTGCAGCATTGAAATACAGAAATAACCACTTTTCCATAAACAAGGTCTAAAATCATATTTGATTGCACTCTGGATGCAATGTTTTTTCCAGAACTGTTTAAACTAGATGATAGGAACACTGTGGACAATTTTCAGCAAGTTGCAGCATTGACATACAAAAAACACTTTTTTTCATAAACAAGCTCTAAATCATGTTTGATGCACTCTGGAAGTATTTTGTTTGCAGAATTGTTTAAACTAGATTATAGGGACACTGTGGACAATTTTCAGCAAGTTGCAGCATTGATATACAGAAATAACCACTTTTCCTTAAACAAGGTCTAAAATCACGTTTGATTGCACTCTGGATGCAATGTTTTTTCCAGAACTGTTTAAACTAGATGATAGGAACACTGTGGACAATTTTCAGCAAGTTGCAACATTGAAATACTGAAATAACCACTTTTTCATAAACAAGCTCTAAATCATGTTTGATGCACTCTGGATGTCCAATTTTTGCTGGGCTGTCTATTTGAGATGAAATGAACATTGTGGACAGTTTTCAGCAAGTTGCAACATTGAAATGCAGAAATAACCACTTTTCCATAAACAAGCTCTAAATCAATATTTGCTGCACCCTGGAAGTATTTTATTTGCAGAAATGTTTAAACTAGATTATAGGAACACTGTGGACAATTTTCAGCAAGTTGCAACATTGAAATACAGAAAAAACTTTTTTTCATAAACAAGCTCTAAATCATGTTTGATGCACTCTGGAAGTATTTTGTTTGCATAACTGTTTAAACTAGATTATAGGGACACTGTGGACAATTTTCAGCAAGTTGCAGCATTGATATACAGAAATAACCACTTTTCCTTAAACAAGGTCTAAAATCACGTTTGATTGCACTCTGGATGCAATGTTTTTTCCAGAACTGTTTAAACTAGATGATAGGAACACTGTGGACAATTTTCAGCAAGTTGCAGCATTGAAATACTGAAATAACCACTTTTCCATAAACAAGCTCTAAATCAATATTTGCTGCACCCTGGAAGTATTTTGTTTGCAGAACTGTTTAAACTAAATTATAGGGACACTGTGGACAATTTTCAGCAAGTTGCAGCATTGAAATACAGAAATAACCACTTTTCCATAAACAAGGTCTAAAATCATGTTTGATTGCACTCTGGATGCAATGTTTTTTCCAGAACTGTTTAAACTAGATGATAGGAACACTGTGGACGATTTTCAGCAAGTTGCAGCATTGACATACAGAAAACACTTTTTTTCATAAACAAGCTCTAAATCATGTTTGATGCACTCTGGAAGTATTTTGTTTGCAGAACTGTTTAAACTAGATTATAGGGACACTGTGGACAATTTTCAGCAAGTTGCAGCATTGAAATACAGAAATAACCACTTTTCCATAAACAAGGTCTAAAATCATATTTGATTGCACTCTGGATGCAATGTTTTTTCCAGAACTGTTTAAACTAGATGATAGGAACACTGTGGACAATTTTCAGCAAGTTGCAGCATTGACATACAAAAAACACTTTTTTTTCATAAACAAGCTCTAAATCATGTTTGATGCACTCTGGAAGTATTTTGTTTGCAGAATTGTTTAAACTAGATTATAGGGACACTGGACAATTTTCAGCAAGTTGCAGCATTGAGATACAGAAATAACCACTTTTCCTTAAACAAGGTCTAAAATCACGTTTGATTGCACTCTGGATGCAACGTTTTTTCCAGAACTGTTTCAACTAGATGATAGGAACACTGTGGACAATTTCAGCAAGTTGCAGCATTGAAATACTGAAATAACCACTTTTCCATAAACAAGCTCTAAATCATGTTTGATGCACTCTGGATGTCCAATTTTTGCTGTGCTGTCTATTTGAGATGAAATTAACATTGTTGACAGTTTTCAGCAAGTTGCAACATTGAAATACAGAAATAACCACTTTTCCATAAACAAGCTCTAAATCAATATTTGCTGCACCCTGGAAGTATTTTGTTTGCAGAACTGTTTAAACTAGATTATAGGGACACTGTGGACAATTTCTAGCAAGTTGCAGCATTGATATACAGAAATAACCACTTTTCCTTAAACAAGGTCTAAAATCATGTTTGATTGCACTCTGGATGCAATGTTTTTTCCAGAACTGTTTAAACTAGATGATAGGAACACTGTGGACAATTTTCAGCAAGTTGCAGCATTGAAATACTGAAATAACCACTTTTTCATAAACAAGCTCTAAATCATGTTTGATGCACTCTGGATGTTCAATTTTAGCTGGGCTGTCTATTTGAGATGAAATGAACATTGTGGACAGTTTTCAGCAAGTTGCAACATTGAAATGCAGAAATAACCACTTTTCCATAAACAAGCTCTAAATCAATATTTGCTGCACCCTGGAAGTATTTTGTTTGCAGAACTGTTTAAACTAGATTATAGGGACACTGTGGACAATTTCCAGCAAGTTGCAGCATTGATATACAGAAATAACCACTTTTCCTTAAACAAGGTCTAAAATCATGTTTGATTGCACTCTGGATGCAATGTTTTTTCCAGAACTGTTTAAACTAGATTATAGGAACACTGTGGACAATTTTCAGCAAGTTGCAACATTGAAATACAGAAAAAACTTTTTTTCATAAACAAGCTCTAAATCATGTTTGATGCACTCTGGAAGTATTTTGTTTGCATAACTGTTTAAACTAGATTATAGGGACACTGTGGACAATTTTCAGCAAGTTGCAGCATTGATATACAGAAATAACCACTTTTCCTTAAACAAGGTCTAAAATCACGTTTGATTGCACTCTGGATGCAATGTTTTTTCCAGAACTGTTTAAACTAGATGATAGGAACACTGTGGACAATTTTCAGCAAGTTGCAGCATTGAAATACTGAAATAACCACTTTTCCATAAACAAGCTCTAAATCAATATTTGCTGCACCCTGGAAGTATTTTGTTTGCAGAACTGTTTAAACTAAATTATAGGGACACTGTGGACAATTTTCAGCAAGTTGCAGCATTGAAATACAGAAATAACCACTTTTCCATAAACAAGGTCTAAAATCATGTTTGATTGCACTCTGGATGCAATGTTTTTTCCAGAACTGTTTAAACTAGATGATAGGAACACTGTGGACGATTTTCAGCAAGTTGCAGCATTGACATACAGAAAACACTTTTTTTCATAAACAAGCTCTAAATCATGTTTGATGCACTCTGGAAGTATTTTGTTTGCAGAACTGTTTAAACTAGATTATAGGGACACTGTGGACAATTTTCAGCAAGTTGCAGCATTGAAATACAGAAATAACCACTTTTCCATAAACAAGGTCTAAAATCATATTTGATTGCACTCTGGATGCAACGTTTTTTCCAGAACTGTTTCAACTAGATGATAGGAACACTGTGGACAATTTTCAGCAAGTTGCAGCATTGAAATACTGAAATAACCACTTTTCCATAAACAGGCTCTAAATCATGTTTGATGCACTCTGGATGTCCAATTTTTGCTGTGCTGTCTATTTGAGATGAAATTAACATTGTTGACAGTTTTCAGCAAGTTGCAACATTGAAATACAGAAATAACCACTTTTCCATAAACAAGGTCTAAAATCATATTTGATTGCACTCTGGATGCAATGTTTTTTCCAGAACTGTTTAAACTAGATGATAGGAACACTGTGGACAATTTTCAGCAAGTTGCAGCATTGACATACAAAAAACACTTTTTTTTCATAAACAAGCTCTAAATCATGTTTGATGCACTCTGGAAGTATTTTGTTTGCAGAATTGTTTAAACTAGATTATAGGGACACTGGACAATTTTCAGCAAGTTGCAGCATTGAGATACAGAAATAACCACTTTTCCTTAAACAAGGTCTAAAATCACGTTTGATTGCACTCTGGATGCAACGTTTTTTCCAGAACTGTTTCAACTAGATGATAGGAACACTGTGGACAATTTTCAGCAAGTTGCAGCATTGAAATACTGAAATAACCACTTTTCCATAAACAAGCTCTAAATCATGTTTGATGCACTCTGGATGTCCAATTTTTGCTGTGCTGTCTATTTGAGATGAAATTAACATTGTTGACAGTTTTCAGCAAGTTGCAACATTGAAATACAGAAATAACCACTTTTCCATAAACAAGCTCTAAATCAATATTTGCTGCACCCTGGAAGTATTTTGTTTGCAGAACTGTTTAAACTAGATTATAGGGACACTGTGGACAATTTCTAGCAAGTTGCAGCATTGATATACAGAAATAACCACTTTTCCTTAAACAAGGTCTAAAATCATGTTTGATTGCACTCTGGATGCAATGTTTTTTCCAGAACTGTTTAAACTAGATGATAGGAACACTGTGGACAATTTTCAGCAAGTTGCAGCATTGAAATACTGAAATAACCACTTTTTCATAAACAAGCTCTAAATCATGTTTGATGCACTCTGGATGTTCAATTTTAGCTGGGCTGTCTATTTGAGATGAAATGAACATTGTGGACAGTTTTCAGCAAGTTGCAACATTGAAATGCAGAAATAACCACTTTTCCATAAACAAGCTCTAAATCAATATTTGCTGCACCCTGGAAGTATTTTGTTTGCAGAACTGTTTAAACTAGATTATAGGGACACTGTGGACAATTTCCAGCAAGTTGCAGCATTGATATACAGAAATAACCACTTTTCCTTAAACAAGGTCTAAAATCATGTTTGATTGCACTCTGGATGCAATGTTTTTTCCAGAACTGTTTAAACTAGATTATAGGAACACTGTGGACAATTTTCAGCAAGTTGCAACATTGAAATACAGAAAAAACTTTTTTTCATAAACAAGCTCTAAATCATGTTTGATGCACTCTGGAAGTATTTTGTTTGCATAACTGTTTAAACTAGATTATAGGGACACTGTGGACAATTTTCAGCAAGTTGCAGCATTGATATACAGAAATAACCACTTTTCCTTAAACAAGGTCTAAAATCACGTTTGATTGCACTCTGGATGCAATGTTTTTTCCAGAACTGTTTAAACTAGATGATAGGAACACTGTGGACAATTTTCAGCAAGTTGCAGCATTGAAATACTGAAATAACCACTTTTCCATAAACAAGCTCTAAATCAATATTTGCTGCACCCTGGAAGTATTTTGTTTGCAGAACTGTTTAAACTAAATTATAGGGACACTGTGGACAATTTTCAGCAAGTTGCAGCATTGAAATACAGAAATAACCACTTTTCCATAAACAAGGTCTAAAATCATGTTTGATTGCACTCTGGATGCAATGTTTTTTCCAGAACTGTTTAAACTAGATGATAGGAACACTGTGGACGATTTTCAGCAAGTTGCAGCATTGACATACAGAAAACACTTTTTTTCATAAACAAGCTCTAAATCATGTTTGATGCACTCTGGAAGTATTTTGTTTGCAGAACTGTTTAAACTAGATTATAGGGACACTGTGGACAATTTTCAGCAAGTTGCAGCATTGAAATACAGAAATAACCACTTTTCCATAAACAAGGTCTAAAATCATATTTGATTGCACTCTGGATGCAACGTTTTTTCCAGAACTGTTTCAACTAGATGATAGGAACACTGTGGACAATTTTCAGCAAGTTGCAGCATTGAAATACTGAAATAACCACTTTTCCATAAACAGGCTCTAAATCATGTTTGATGCACTCTGGATGTCCAATTTTTGCTGTGCTGTCTATTTGAGATGAAATTAACATTGTTGACAGTTTTCAGCAAGTTGCAACATTGAAATACAGAAATAACCACTTTTCCATAAACAAGCTCTAAATCAATATTTGCTGCACCCTGGAAGTATTTTGTTTGCAGAACTGTTTAAACTAGATTATAGGGACACTGTGGACAATTTCTAGCAAGTTGCAGCATTGATATACAGAAATAACCACTTTTCCTTAAACAAGGTCTAAAATCATGTTTGATTGCACTCTGGATGCAATGTTTTTTCCAGAACTGTTTAAACTAGATGATAGGAACACTGTGGACAATTTTCAGCAAGTTGCAGCATTGAAATACTGAAATAACCACTTTTTCATAAACAAGCTCTAAATCATGTTTGATGCACTCTGGATGTTCAATTTTTGCTGGGCTGTCTATTTGAGATGAAATGAACATTGTGGACAGTTTTCAGCAAGTTGCAACATTGAAATGCAGAAATAACCACTTTTCCATAAACAAGCTCTAAATCAATATTTGCTGCACCCTGGAAGTATTTTATTTCCAGAACTGTTTAAACTAGATTATAGGAACACTGTGGACAATTCTCAGCAAGTTGCAGCATTGAAATACAGAAATAACCACTTTTCCATAAACAAGCTCTAAATCAATATTTGCTGCACCCTGGAAGTATTTTATTTGCAGAACTGTTTAAACTAGATTATAGGAACACTGTGGACAATTTTCAGCAAGTTGCAACATTGAAATACAGAAATAACCACTTTTCCATAAACAAGTTCTAAATCATGTTTGCTGCACTCTGGAAGTATTTTGTTTGCAGAACTGTTTAAACTAAATTATAGGGACACTGTGGACAATTTTCAGCAAGTTGCAGCATTGAAATACAGAAATAACCACTTTTCCATAAACAAGGTCTAAAATCATATTTGATTGCACTCTGGATGCAATGTTTTTTCCAGAACTGTTTAAACTAGATGATAGGAACACTGTGGACGATTTTCAGCAAGTTGCAGCATTGACATACAGTAAACACTTTTTTTCATAAACAAGCTCTAAATCATGTTTGATGCACTCTGGAAGTATTTTGTTTGCAGAACTGTTTAAACTAGATTATAGGGACACTGTGGACAATTTTCAGCAAGTTGCAGCATTGAAATACAGAAATAACCACTTTTCCATAAACAAGGTCTAAAATCATATTTGATTGCACTCTGGATGCAATGTTTTTTCCAGAACTGTTTAAACTAGATGATAGGAACACTGTGGACAATTTTCAGCAAGTTGCAGCATTGACATACAGAAAACACTTTTTTTCATAAACAAGCTCTAAATCATGTTTGATGCACTCTGGAAGTATTTTGTTTGCATAACTGTTTAAACTAGATTATAGGGACACTGTGGACAATTTTCAGCAAGTTGCAGCATTGATATACAGAAATAACCACTTTTCCTTAAACAAGGTCTAAAATCACGTTTGATTGCACTCTGGATGCAATGTTTTTTCCAGAACTGTTTAAACTAGATGATAGGAACACTGTGGACAATTTTCAGCAAGTTGCAACATTGAAATACTGAAATAACCACTTTTTCATAAACAAGCTCTAAATCATGTTTGATGCACTCTGGATGTCCAATTTTTGCTGGGCTGTCTATTTGAGATGAAATGAACATTGTGGACAGTTTTCAGCAAGTTGCAACATTGAAATGCAGAAATAACCACTTTTCCATAAACAAGCTCTAAATCAATATTTGCTGCACCCTGGAAGTATTTTATTTGCAGAAATGTTTAAACTAGATTATAGGAACACTGTGGACAATTTTCAGCAAGTTGCAACATTGAAATACAGAAAAAACTTTTTTTCATAAACAAGCTCTAAATCATGTTTGATGCACTCTGGAAGTATTTTGTTTGCATAACTGTTTAAACTAGATTATAGGGACACTGTGGACAATTTTCAGCAAGTTGCAGCATTGATATACAGAAATAACCACTTTTCCTTAAACAAGGTCTAAAATCACGTTTGATTGCACTCTGGATGCAATGTTTTTTCCAGAACTGTTTAAACTAGATGATAGGAACACTGTGGACAATTTTCAGCAAGTTGCAGCATTGAAATACTGAAATAACCACTTTTCCATAAACAAGCTCTAAATCAATATTTGCTGCACCCTGGAAGTATTTTGTTTGCAGAACTGTTTAAACTAAATTATAGGGACACTGTGGACAATTTTCAGCAAGTTGCAGCATTGAAATACAGAAATAACCACTTTTCCATAAACAAGGTCTAAAATCATGTTTGATTGCACTCTGGATGCAATGTTTTTTCCAGAACTGTTTAAACTAGATGATAGGAACACTGTGGACGATTTTCAGCAAGTTGCAGCATTGACATACAGAAAACACTTTTTTTCATAAACAAGCTCTAAATCATGTTTGATGCACTCTGGAAGTATTTTGTTTGCAGAACTGTTTAAACTAGATTATAGGGACACTGTGGACAATTTTCAGCAAGTTGCAGCATTGAAATACAGAAATAACCACTTTTCCATAAACAAGGTCTAAAATCATATTTGATTGCACTCTGGATGCAATGTTTTTTCCAGAACTGTTTAAACTAGATGATAGGAACACTGTGGACAATTTTCAGCAAGTTGCAGCATTGACATACAAAAAACACTTTTTTTTCATAAACAAGCTCTAAATCATGTTTGATGCACTCTGGAAGTATTTTGTTTGCAGAATTGTTTAAACTAGATTATAGGGACACTGGACAATTTTCAGCAAGTTGCAGCATTGAGATACAGAAATAACCACTTTTCCTTAAACAAGGTCTAAAATCACGTTTGATTGCACTCTGGATGCAACGTTTTTTCCAGAACTGTTTCAACTAGATGATAGGAACACTGTGGACAATTTTCAGCAAGTTGCAGCATTGAAATACTGAAATAACCACTTTTCCATAAACAAGCTCTAAATCATGTTTGATGCACTCTGGATGTCCAATTTTTGCTGTGCTGTCTATTTGAGATGAAATTAACATTGTTGACAGTTTTCAGCAAGTTGCAACATTGAAATACAGAAATAACCACTTTTCCATAAACAAGCTCTAAATCAATATTTGCTGCACCCTGGAAGTATTTTGTTTGCAGAACTGTTTAAACTAGATTATAGGGACACTGTGGACAATTTCTAGCAAGTTGCAGCATTGATATACAGAAATAACCACTTTTCCTTAAACAAGGTCTAAAATCATGTTTGATTGCACTCTGGATGCAATGTTTTTTCCAGAACTGTTTAAACTAGATGATAGGAACACTGTGGACAATTTTCAGCAAGTTGCAGCATTGAAATACTGAAATAACCACTTTTTCATAAACAAGCTCTAAATCATGTTTGATGCACTCTGGATGTTCAATTTTTGCTGGGCTGTCTATTTGAGATGAAATGAACATTGTGGACAGTTTTCAGCAAGTTGCAACATTGAAATGCAGAAATAACCACTTTTCCATAAACAAGGTCTAAAATCATGTTTGATTGCACTCTGGATGCAATGTTTTTTCCAGAACTGTTTAAACTAGATGATAGGAACACTGTGGACGATTTTCAGCAAGTTGCAGCATTGACATACAGAAAACACTTTTTTTCATAAACAAGCTCTAAATCATGTTTGATGCACTCTGGAAGTATTTTGTTTGCAGAACTGTTTAAACTAGATTATAGGGACACTGTGGACAATTTTCAGCAAGTTGCAGCATTGAAATACAGAAATAACCACTTTTCCATAAACAAGGTCTAAAATCATATTTGATTGCACTCTGGATGCAATGTTTTTTCCAGAACTGTTTAAACTAGATGATAGGAACACTGTGGACAATTTTCAGCAAGTTGCAGCATTGACATACAAAAAACACTTTTTTTTCATAAACAAGCTCTAAATCATGTTTGATGCACTCTGGAAGTATTTTGTTTGCAGAATTGTTTAAACTAGATTATAGGGACACTGGACAATTTTCAGCAAGTTGCAGCATTGAGATACAGAAATAACCACTTTTCCTTAAACAAGGTCTAAAATCACGTTTGATTGCACTCTGGATGCAACGTTTTTTCCAGAACTGTTTCAACTAGATGATAGGAACACTGTGGACAATTTTCAGCAAGTTGCAGCATTGAAATACTGAAATAACCACTTTTCCATAAACAAGCTCTAAATCATGTTTGATGCACTCTGGATGTCCAATTTTTGCTGTGCTGTCTATTTGAGATGAAATTAACATTGTTGACAGTTTTCAGCAAGTTGCAACATTGAAATACAGAAATAACCACTTTTCCATAAACAAGCTCTAAATCAATATTTGCTGCACCCTGGAAGTATTTTGTTTGCAGAACTGTTTAAACTAGATTATAGGGACACTGTGGACAATTTCTAGCAAGTTGCAGCATTGATATACAGAAATAACCACTTTTCCTTAAACAAGGTCTAAAATCATGTTTGATTGCACTCTGGATGCAATGTTTTTTCCAGAACTGTTTAAACTAGATGATAGGAACACTGTGGACAATTTTCAGCAAGTTGCAGCATTGAAATACTGAAATAACCACTTTTTCATAAACAAGCTCTAAATCATGTTTGATGCACTCTGGATGTTCAATTTTTGCTGGGCTGTCTATTTGAGATGAAATGAACATTGTGGACAGTTTTCAGCAAGTTGCAACATTGAAATGCAGAAATAACCACTTTTCCATAAACAAGCTCTAAATCAATATTTGCTGCACCCTGGAAGTATTTTATTTGCAGAACTGTTTAAACTAGATTATAGGAACACTGTGGACAATTTTCAGCAAGTTGCAACATTGAAATACAGAAATAACCACTTTTCCATAAACAAGTTCTAAATCATGTTTGCTGCACTCTGGAAGTATTTTGTTTGCAGAACTGTTTAAACTAGATTATAGGGACACTGTGGACAATTTCCAGCAAGTTGCAGCATTGATATACAGAAATAACCACTTTTCCTTAAACAAGGTCTAAAATCATGTTTGATTGCACTCTGGATGCAATGTTTTTTCCAGAACTGTTTAAACTAGATGATAGGAACACTGTGGACAATTTTCAGCAAGTTGCAGCATTGAAATACTGAAATAACCACTTTTTCATAAACAAGCTCTAAATCATGTTTGATGCACTCTGGATGTCCAATTTTTGCTGGGCTGTCTATTTGAGATGAAATGAACATTGTGGACAGTTTTCAGCAAGTTGCAACATTGAAATGCAGAAATAACCACTTTTCCATAAACAAGCTCTAAATCAATATTTGCTGCACCCTGGAAGTATTTTATTTGCAGAACTGTTTAAACTAGATTATAGGAACACTGTGGACAATTTTCAGCAAGTTGCAACATTGAAATACAGAAATAACCACTTTTCCATAAACAAGTTCTAAATCATGTTTGCTGCACTCTGGAAGTATTTTGTTTGCAGAACTGTTTAAACTAGATTATAGGGACACTGTGGACAATTTCCAGCAAGTTGCAGCATTGATATACAGAAATAACCACTTTTCCTTAAACAAGGTCTAAAATCACGTTTGATTGCACTCTGGATGCAATGTTTTTTCCAGAACTGTTTAAACTAGATGATAGGAACACTGTGGACAATTTTCAGCAAGTTGCAGCATTGAAATACTGAAATAACCACTTTTCCATAAACAAGCTCTAAATCAATATTTGCTGCACCCTGGAAGTATTTTGTTTGCAGAACTGTTTAAACTAAATTATAGGGACACTGTGGACAATTTTCAGCAAGTTGCAGCATTGAAATACAGAAATAACCACTTTTCCATAAACAAGGTCTAAAATCATGTTTGATTGCACTCTGGATGCAATGTTTTTTCCAGAACTGTTTAAACTAGATGATAGGAACACTGTGGACGATTTTCAGCAAGTTGCAGCATTGACATACAGAAAACACTTTTTTTCATAAACAAGCTCTAAATCATGTTTGATGCACTCTGGAAGTATTTTGTTTGCAGAACTGTTTAAACTAGATTATAGGGACACTGTGGACAATTTTCAGCAAGTTGCAGCATTGAAATACAGAAATAACCACTTTTCCATAAACAAGGTCTAAAATCATATTTGATTGCACTCTGGATGCAACGTTTTTTCCAGAACTGTTTCAACTAGATGATAGGAACACTGTGGACAATTTTCAGCAAGTTGCAGCATTGAAATACTGAAATAACCACTTTTCCATAAACAGGCTCTAAATCATGTTTGATGCACTCTGGATGTCCAATTTTTGCTGTGCTGTCTATTTGAGATGAAATTAACATTGTTGACAGTTTTCAGCAAGTTGCAACATTGAAATACAGAAATAACCACTTTTCCATAAACAAGCTCTAAATCAATATTTGCTGCACCCTGGAAGTATTTTGTTTGCAGAACTGTTTAAACTAGATTATAGGGACACTGTGGACAATTTCTAGCAAGTTGCAGCATTGATATACAGAAATAACCACTTTTCCTTAAACAAGGTCTAAAATCATGTTTGATTGCACTCTGGATGCAATGTTTTTTCCAGAACTGTTTAAACTAGATGATAGGAACACTGTGGACAATTTTCAGCAAGTTGCAGCATTGAAATACTGAAATAACCACTTTTTCATAAACAAGCTCTAAATCATGTTTGATGCACTCTGGATGTTCAATTTTTGCTGGGCTGTCTATTTGAGATGAAATGAACATTGTGGACAGTTTTCAGCAAGTTGCAACATTGAAATGCAGAAATAACCACTTTTCCATAAACAAGCTCTAAATCAATATTTGCTGCACCCTGGAAGTATTTTATTTCCAGAACTGTTTAAACTAGATTATAGGAACACTGTGGACAATTCTCAGCAAGTTGCAGCATTGAAATACAGAAATAACCACTTTTCCATAAACAAGTTCTAAATCATGTTTGCTGCACTCTGGAAGTATTTTGTTTGCAGAACTGTTTAAACTAGATTATAGGGACACTGTGGACAATTTCCAGCAAGTTGCAGCATTGATATACAGAAATAACCACTTTTCCTTAAACAAGGTCTAAAATCACGTTTGATTGCACTCTGGATGCAATGTTTTTTCCAGAACTGTTTAAACTAGATGATAGGAACACTGTGGACAATTTTCAGCAAGTTGCAGCATTGAAATACTGAAATAACCACTTTTCCATAAACAAGCTCTAAATCAATATTTGCTGCACCCTGGAAGTATTTTGTTTGCAGAACTGTTTAAACTAAATTATAGGGACACTGTGGACAATTTTCAGCAAGTTGCAGCATTGAAATACAGAAATAACCACTTTTCCATAAACAAGGTCTAAAATCATGTTTGATTGCACTCTGGATGCAATGTTTTTTCCAGAACTGTTTAAACTAGATGATAGGAACACTGTGGACGATTTTCAGCAAGTTGCAGCATTGACATACAGAAAACACTTTTTTTCATAAACAAGCTCTAAATCATGTTTGATGCACTCTGGAAGTATTTTGTTTGCAGAACTGTTTAAACTAGATTATAGGGACACTGTGGACAATTTTCAGCAAGTTGCAGCATTGAAATACAGAAATAACCACTTTTCCATAAACAAGGTCTAAAATCATATTTGATTGCACTCTGGATGCAACGTTTTTTCCAGAACTGTTTCAACTAGATGATAGGAACACTGTGGACAATTTTCAGCAAGTTGCAGCATTGAAATACTGAAATAACCACTTTTCCATAAACAGGCTCTAAATCATGTTTGATGCACTCTGGATGTCCAATTTTTGCTGTGCTGTCTATTTGAGATGAAATTAACATTGTTGACAGTTTTCAGCAAGTTGCAACATTGAAATACAGAAATAACCACTTTTCCATAAACAAGCTCTAAATCAATATTTGCTGCACCCTGGAAGTATTTTGTTTGCAGAACTGTTTAAACTAGATTATAGGGACACTGTGGACAATTTCTAGCAAGTTGCAGCATTGACATACAGAAATAACCACTTTTCCTTAAACAAGGTCTAAAATCATGTTTGATTGCACTCTGGATGCAATGTTTTTTCCAGAACTGTTTAAACTAGATGATAGGAACACTGTGGACAATTTTCAGCAAGTTGCAGCATTGAAATACTGAAATAACCACTTTTTCATAAACAAGCTCTAAATCATGTTTGATGCACTCTGGATGTTCAATTTTTGCTGGGCTGTCTATTTGAGATGAAATGAACATTGTGGACAGTTTTCAGCAAGTTGCAACATTGAAATGCAGAAATAACCACTTTTCCATAAACAAGCTCTAAATCAATATTTGCTGCACCCTGGAAGTATTTTATTTCCAGAACTGTTTAAACTAGATTATAGGAACACTGTGGACAATTCTCAGCAAGTTGCAGCATTGAAATACAGAAATAACCACTTTTCCATAAACAAGCTCTAAATCAATATTTGCTGCACCCTGGAAGTATTTTATTTGCAGAACTGTTTAAACTAGATTATAGGAACACTGTGGACAATTTTCAGCAAGTTGCAACATTGAAATACAGAAATAACCACTTTTCCATAAACAAGTTCTAAATCATGTTTGCTGCACTCTGGAAGTATTTTGTTTGCAGAACTGTTTAAACTAAATTATAGGGACACTGTGGACAATTTTCAGCAAGTTGCAGCATTGAAATACAGAAATAACCACTTTTCCATAAACAAGGTCTAAAATCATATTTGATTGCACTCTGGATGCAATGTTTTTTCCAGAACTGTTTAAACTAGATGATAGGAACACTGTGGACGATTTTCAGCAAGTTGCAGCATTGACATACAGTAAACACTTTTTTTCATAAACAAGCTCTAAATCATGTTTGATGCACTCTGGAAGTATTTTGTTTGCAGAACTGTTTAAACTAGATTATAGGGACACTGTGGACAATTTTCAGCAAGTTGCAGCATTGAAATACAGAAATAACCACTTTTCCATAAACAAGGTCTAAAATCATATTTGATTGCACTCTGGATGCAATGTTTTTTCCAGAACTGTTTAAACTAGATGATAGGAACACTGTGGACAATTTTCAGCAAGTTGCAGCATTGACATACAGAAAACACTTTTTTTCATAAACAAGCTCTAAATCATGTTTGATGCACTCTGGAAGTATTTTGTTTGCATAACTGTTTAAACTAGATTATAGGGACACTGTGGACAATTTTCAGCAAGTTGCAGCATTGATATACAGAAATAACCACTTTTCCTTAAACAAGGTCTAAAATCACGTTTGATTGCACTCTGGATGCAATGTTTTTTCCAGAACTGTTTAAACTAGATGATAGGAACACTGTGGACAATTTTCAGCAAGTTGCAACATTGAAATACTGAAATAACCACTTTTTCATAAACAAGCTCTAAATCATGTTTGATGCACTCTGGATGTCCAATTTTTGCTGGGCTGTCTATTTGAGATGAAATGAACATTGTGGACAGTTTTCAGCAAGTTGCAACATTGAAATGCAGAAATAACCACTTTTCCATAAACAAGCTCTAAATCAATATTTGCTGCACCCTGGAAGTATTTTATTTGCAGAAATGTTTAAACTAGATTATAGGAACACTGTGGACAATTTTCAGCAAGTTGCAACATTGAAATACAGAAAAAACTTTTTTTCATAAACAAGCTCTAAATCATGTTTGATGCACTCTGGAAGTATTTTGTTTGCATAACTGTTTAAACTAGATTATAGGGACACTGTGGACAATTTTCAGCAAGTTGCAGCATTGATATACAGAAATAACCACTTTTCCTTAAACAAGGTCTAAAATCACGTTTGATTGCACTCTGGATGCAATGTTTTTTCCAGAACTGTTTAAACTAGATGATAGGAACACTGTGGACAATTTTCAGCAAGTTGCAGCATTGAAATACTGAAATAACCACTTTTCCATAAACAAGCTCTAAATCAATATTTGCTGCACCCTGGAAGTATTTTGTTTGCAGAACTGTTTAAACTAAATTATAGGGACACTGTGGACAATTTTCAGCAAGTTGCAGCATTGAAATACAGAAATAACCACTTTTCCATAAACAAGGTCTAAAATCATGTTTGATTGCACTCTGGATGCAATGTTTTTTCCAGAACTGTTTAAACTAGATGATAGGAACACTGTGGACGATTTTCAGCAAGTTGCAGCATTGACATACAGAAAACACTTTTTTCATAAACAAGCTCTAAATCATGTTTGATGCACTCTGGAAGTATTTTGTTTGCAGAACTGTTTAAACTAGATTATAGGGACACTGTGGACAATTTTCAGCAAGTTGCAGCATTGAAATACAGAAATAACCACTTTTCCATAAACAAGGTCTAAAATCATATTTGATTGCACTCTGGATGCAATGTTTTTTCCAGAACTGTTTAAACTAGATGATAGGAACACTGTGGACAATTTTCAGCAAGTTGCAGCATTGACATACAAAAAACACTTTTTTTTCATAAACAAGCTCTAAATCATGTTTGATGCACTCTGGAAGTATTTTGTTTGCAGAATTGTTTAAACTAGATTATAGGGACACTGGACAATTTTCAGCAAGTTGCAGCATTGAGATACAGAAATAACCACTTTTCCTTAAACAAGGTCTAAAATCACGTTTGATTGCACTCTGGATGCAACGTTTTTTCCAGAACTGTTTCAACTAGATGATAGGAACACTGTGGACAATTTTCAGCAAGTTGCAGCATTGAAATACTGAAATAACCACTTTTCCATAAACAAGCTCTAAATCATGTTTGATGCACTCTGGATGTCCAATTTTTGCTGTGCTGTCTATTTGAGATGAAATTAACATTGTTGACAGTTTTCAGCAAGTTGCAACATTGAAATACAGAAATAACCACTTTTCCATAAACAAGCTCTAAATCAATATTTGCTGCACCCTGGAAGTATTTTGTTTGCAGAACTGTTTAAACTAGATTATAGGGACACTGTGGACAATTTCTAGCAAGTTGCAGCATTGATATACAGAAATAACCACTTTTCCTTAAACAAGGTCTAAAATCATGTTTGATTGCACTCTGGATGCAATGTTTTTTCCAGAACTGTTTAAACTAGATGATAGGAACACTGTGGACAATTTTCAGCAAGTTGCAGCATTGAAATACTGAAATAACCACTTTTTCATAAACAAGCTCTAAATCATGTTTGATGCACTCTGGATGTTCAATTTTTGCTGGGCTGTCTATTTGAGATGAAATGAACATTGTGGACAGTTTTCAGCAAGTTGCAACATTGAAATGCAGAAATAACCACTTTTCCATAAACAAGCTCTAAATCAATATTTGCTGCACCCTGGAAGTATTTTATTTGCAGAACTGTTTAAACTAGATTATAGGAACACTGTGGACAATTTTCAGCAAGTTGCAACATTGAAATACAGAAATAACCACTTTTCCATAAACAAGTTCTAAATCATGTTTGCTGCACTCTGGAAGTATTTTGTTTGCAGAACTGTTTAAACTAGATTATAGGGACACTGTGGACAATTTCCAGCAAGTTGCAGCATTGATATACAGAAATAACCACTTTTCCTTAAACAAGGTCTAAAATCATGTTTGATTGCACTCTGGATGCAATGTTTTTTCCAGAACTGTTTAAACTAGATGATAGGAACACTGTGGACAATTTTCAGCAAGTTGCAACATTGAAATACAGAAATAACCACTTTTCCATAAACAAGCTCTAAATCAATATTTGCTGCACCCTGGAAGTATTTTATTTGCAGAACAGTTTAAACTAGATTATAGGAACACTGTGGACAATTTTCAGCAAGTTGCTACATTGAAATACAGAAATAACCACTTTTCCATAAACAAGTTCTAAATCATGTTTGCTGCACTCTGGAAGTATTTTGTTTGCAGAACTGTTTAAACTAAATTATAGGGACACTGTGGAAAATTTTCAGCAAGTTGCAGCATTGAAATACAGAAATAACCACTTTTCCATAAACAACGTCTAAAATCATGTTTGATTGCACTCTGGATGCAATGTTTTTCCAGAACTGTTTAAACTAGATGATAGGAACACTGTGGACAATTTTCAGCAAGTTGCAGCATTGATATACAGAAATAACCACTTTTCCTTAAACAAGGTCTAAAATCATGTTTGATTGCACTCTGGATGCAATGTTTTTTCTAAAACTGTTTAAACTAGATGATAGGAACACTGTGGACAATTTTCAGCAAGTTGCAGCATTGAAATACAGAAATAACCACTTTTCCATAAACAAGCTCTAAATCAATATTTGCTGCACCCTGTAAGTATTGTATTTGCAGAACTGTTTAAACTAGATTATAGGAACACTGTGGACAATTCTCAGCAAGTTGCAGCATTGAAATACAGAAATAACCACTTTTCCATAAACAAGCTCTAAATCAATATTTGCTGCACCCTGGAAGTATTTTATTTGCAGAACTGTTTAAACTAGATTATAGGAACACTGTGGACAATTTTCAGCAAGTTGCAACATTGAAATACAGAAATAACCACTTTTCCATAAACAAGTTCTAAATCATGTTTGCTGCACTCTGGATGCAATGTTTTTTCCAGAACTGTTTAAACTAGATGATAGGAACACTGTGGACAATTTTCAGCAAGTTGCAGCATTGACATACAGAAAAAACTTTTTTTCATAAACAAGCTCTAAATCATGTTTGATGCACTCTGGAAGTATTTTGTTTGCATAACTGTTTAAACTAGATTATAGGGACACTGTGGACAATTTTCAGCAAGTTGCAGCATTGATATACAGAAATAACCACTTTTCCTTAAACAAGGTCTAAAATCACGTTTGATTGCACTCTGGATGCAATGTTTTTTCCAGAACTGTTTAAACTAGATGATAGGAACACTGTGGACAATTTTCAGCAAGTTGCAGCATTGAAATACTGAAATAACCACTTTTCCATAAACAAGCTCTAAATCATGTTTGATGCACTCTGGATGTCCAATTTTTGCTGTGCTGTCTATTTGAGATGAAATGAACATTGTGGACAGTTTTCAGCAAGTTGCAACATTGAAATACAGAAATAACCACTTTTCCATAAACAAGCTCTAAATCAATATTTACTGCACCCTGGAAGTATTTTATTTGCAGAACAGTTTAAACTAGATTATAGGAACACTGTGGACAATTTTCAGCAAGTTGCTACATTGAAATACAGAAATAACCACTTTTCCATAAACAAGTTCTAAATCATGTTTGCTGCACTCTGGAAGTATTTTATTTGCAGAACTGTTTAAACTAGATTATAGGAACACTGTGGACAATTTTCAGCAAGTTGCAGCATTGACATACAGAAAACACTTTTTTTTTCATAAACAAGCTCTAAATCATGTTTGATGCACTCTGGAAGTATTTTGTTTGCAGAACTGTTTAAACTAGATAATATAGACACTGTGGACAATTTTCAGCAAGTTGCAGCATTGATATACAGAAATAACCACTTTTCCTTAAACAAGGTCTAAAATCATGTTTGATTGCACTCTGGATGCAATGTTCTTTCCAGAACTGTTTAAACTAGATGATAGGAACACTGTGGACAATTTTCAGCAAGTTGCAGCATTGAAATACAGAAATAACCACTTTTCCATAAACAAGCTCTAAATCAATATTTGCTGCACCCTGGAAGTATTTTATTTGCAGAACAGTTTAAACTAGATTATAGGAACACTGTGGACAATTTTCAGCAAGTTGCAGCATTGAAATACAGAAAACACTTTTTTTTCATAAATAAGCTCTAAATCATGTTTGATCACTCTGGATGTCCAATTTTTGCTGTGCTGTCTATTTGAGATTAAATGAACATTGTGGACAGTTTTCAGCAAAGTTGCAACATTGAAATACAGAAATAACCACTTTTCCATAAACAAGCTCTAAATCATGTTTGATGCACTCTGGATGTCCAATTTTTGCTGTGCTGTATTTTTGAGATGAAATTAACATTGTGGACAGTTTTCAGCAAGTTGCAACATTGAAATAAAGAAAACACTTTTTTTTCATAAACAAGCTCTAAATCATGTTTGCACTCTGGATGTCTAATTTTTGCTGTGCTGTCTATTTGAGATGAAATGAACATTGTGGACAGTTTTCAGCAAGTTGCAACATTGAAATGCAGAAGTAACCACTTTTCCATAAACAAGCTCTAAATCAATATTTGCTGCACCCTGGAAGTATTTTATTTGCAGAACTGTTTAAACTCGATTATAGGAACACTGTGGACAATTTTCAGCAAGTTGCAGCATTGAAATACAGAAATAACCACTTTTCCATAAACAAGCTCTAAATCAATATTTGCTGCACCCTGGAAGTATTTTATTTGCAGAACTGTTTAAACTCGATTATAGGAACACTGTGGACAATTTTCAGCAAGTTGCAGCATTGAAATACAGAAATAACCACTTTTCCATAAACAAGCTCTAAATCAATATTTGCTGCACCCTGGAAGTATTTTATTTGCAGAACTGTTTCAACTAGATTATAGGAACACTGTGGACAATTTTCAGCAAGTTGCAACATTGAAATACAGAAATAACCACTTTTCCATAAACAAGCTCTAAATCAATATTTGCTGCACCCTGGAAGTATTTTATTTGCAGAACTGTTTAAACTAGATTATAGGAACACTGTGGACAATTTTCAGCAAGTTGCAACATTGAAATACAGAAATAACCACTTTTCCATAAACAAGTTCTAAATCATGTTTGCTGCACTCTGGAAGTATTTTGTTTGCAGAACTGTTTAAACTAGATTATAGGGACACTGTGGACAATTTTCAGCAAGTTGCAGCATTGATATACAGAAATAACCACTTTTCCTTAAACAAGCTCTAAAATCACGTTTGATTGCACTCTGGATGCAATGTTTTTTCCAGAACTGTTTAAACTAGATGATAGGAACACTGTGGACAATTTTCAGCAAGTTGCAGCATTGAAATACTGAAATAACCACTTTTCCATAAACAAGCTCTAAATCATGTTTGATGCACTCCGGATGTCCAATTTCTGCTGTGCTGTCTATTTGAGATGAAATGAACATTGTGGACAGTTTTCAGCAAGTTGCAACATTGAAATACAGAAATAACCACTTTTCCATAAACAAGCTCTAAATCAATATTTGCTGCACCCTGGAAGTATTTTATTTGCAGAACAGTTTAAACTAGATTATAGGAACACTGTGGACAATTTTCAGCAAGTTGCAGCATTTGAAATACAGAAAACACTTTTTTTTCATAAACAAGCTCTAAATCACGTTTGATCACTCTGGATGTCCAATTTTTGCTGTGCTGTCTATTTGAGATGAAATTAACATTGTGGACAGTTTTCAGCAAGTTGCAACATTGAAATGCAGAAGTAACCACTTTTCCATAAACAAGCTCTAAATCAATATTTGCTGCACCCTGGAAGTATTTTATTTGCAGAACTGTTTAAACTAGATTATAGGAACACTGTGGACAATTTTCAGCAAGTTGCAGCATTGAAATACAGAAATAACGACTTTTCCATAAACAAGCTCTAAATCAATATTTGCTGCACCCTGGAAGTATTTTATTTGCAGAACTGTTTAAACTAGATTATAGGAACACTGTGGACAATTTTCAGCAAGTTGCAGCATTGAAATACAGAAATAACCACTTTTCCATAAACAAGCTCTAAATCAATATTTGCTGCACCCTGGAAGTATTTTATTTGCAGAACTGTTTAAACTAGATTATAGGAACACTGTGGACAATTTTCAGCAAGTTGCAGCATTGACATACAGAAAACACTTTTTTTCATAAACAAGCTCTAAATCATGTTTGATGCACTCTGGAAGTATTTTGTTTGCAGAACTGTTTAAACTAGATTATAGGGACACTGTGGACAATTTTCAGCAAGTTGCAGCATTGATATACAGAAATAACCACTTTTCCTTAAACAAGGTCTAAAATCACGTTTGATTGCACTCTGGATGCAATGTTTTTTCCAGAACTGTTTAAACTAGATGATAGGAACACTGTGGACAATTTTCAGCAAGTTGCAACATTGAAATACAGAAATAACCACTTTTCCATAAACAAGCTCTAAATCATGTTTGATGCACTCTGGATGTCCAATTTTTGCTGTGCTGTCTATTTGAGATGAAATGAACATTGTGGACAGTTTTCAGCAAGTTGCAACATTGAAATGCAGAAGTAACCCCTTTTCCATAAACAAGCTCTAAATCAATATTTGCTGCACCCTGGAAGTATTTTATTTGCAGAACTGTTTAAACTAGATTATAGGAACACTGTGGACAATTTTCAGCAAGTTGCAACATTGAAATACAGAAATAACCACTTTTCCATAAACAAGTTCTAAATCATGTTTGCTGCACTCTGGAAGTATTTTGTTTGCAGAACTGTTTAAACAAAATTAGAGGGACACTGTGGACAATTTTCAGCAAGTTGCAGCATTGAAATACAGAAATAACCACTTTTCCATAAACAAGCTCTAAATCAATATTTGCTGCACCCTGGAAGTATTTTATTTGCAGAAATGTTTAAACTAGATTATAGGAACACTGTGGACAATTTTCAGCAAGTTGCAACATTGAAATACAGAAATAACCACTTTTCCATAAACAAGTTCTAAATCATGTTTGCTGCACTCTGGAAGTATTTTGTTTGCAGAACTGTTTAAACTAAATTATAGGAACACTGTGGACAATTTTCAGCAAGTTGCAGCATTGACATACAGAAAACACTTTTTTTTCATAAACAAGCTCTAAATCATGTTTGATGCACTCTGGAAGTATTTTGTTTGCAGAACTGTTTAAACTAGATTATAGGGACACTGTGGACAATTTTCAGCAAGTTGCAGCATTGATATACAGAAATAACCACTTTTCCTTAAACAAGGTCTAAAATCACGTTTGATTGCACTCTGGATGCAATGTTTTTCCCAGAACTGTTTAAACTAGATGATAGGAACACTGTGGACAATTTTCAGCAAGTTGCAGCATTGAAACACTGAAATAACCACTTTTCCATAAACAATCTCTAAATCATGTTTGATGCACTCCGGATGTCCAATTTCTGCTGTGCTGTCTATTTGAGATGAAATTAACATTGTGGACAGTTTTCAGCAAGTTGCAACATTGAAATACAGAAATAACCACTTTTCCATAAACAAGCTCTAAATCAATATTTGCTGCACCCTGGAAGTATTTTATTTGCAGAACAGTTTAAACTAGATTATAGGAACACTGTGGACAATTTTCAGCAAGTTGCAGCATTGAAATACAGAAAACACTTTTTTTTCATAAACAAGCTCTAAATCATGTTTGATCACTCTGGATGTCCAATTTTTGCTGTGCTGTCTATTTGAGATGAAATTAACATTGTGGACAGTTTTCAGCAAGTTGCAACATTGAAATGCAGAAGTAACCACTTTTCCATAAACAAGCTCTAAATCAATATTTGCTGCACCCTGGAAGTATTTTATTTGCAGAACTGTTTAAACTAGATTATAGGAACACTGTGGACAATTTTCAGCAAGTTGCAGCATTGAAATACAGAAATAACGACTTTTCCATAAACAAGCTCTAAATCAATATTTGCTGCACCCTGGAAGTATTTTATTTGCAGAACTGTTTAAACTAGATTATAGGAACACTGTGGACAATTTTCAGCAAGTTGCAGCATTGACATACAGAAAACACTTTTTTTCATAAACAAGCTCTAAATCATGTTTGATGCACTCTGGAAGTATTTTGTTTGCAGAACTGTTTAAACTAGATTATAGGGACACTGTGGACAATTTTCAGCAAGTTGCAGCATTGATATACAGAAATAACCACTTTTCCTTAAACAAGGTCTAAAATCACGTTTGATTGCACTCTGGATGCAATGTTTTTTCCAGAACTGTTTAAACTAGATGATAGGAACACTGTGGACAATTTTCAGCAAGTTGCAACATTGAAATACAGAAATAACCACTTTTCCATAAACAAGCTCTAAATCATGTTTGATGCACTCTGGATGTCCAATTTTTGCTGTGCTGTCTATTTGAGATGAAATGAACATTGTGGACAGTTTTCAGCAAGTTGCAACATTGAAATGCAGAAGTAACCCCTTTTCCATAAACAAGCTCTAAATCAATATTTGCTGCACCCTGGAAGTATTTTATTTGCAGAACTGTTTAAACTAGATTATAGGAACACTGTGGACAATTTTCAGCAAGTTGCAGCATTGAAATACAGAAATAACGACTTTTCCATAAACAGGCTCTAAATCAATATTTGCTGCACCCTGGAAGTATTTTATTTGCAGAACTGTTTAAACTAGATTATAGGAACACTGTGGACAATTTTCAGCAAGTTGCAACATTGAAATACAGAAATAACCACTTTTCCATAAACAAGTTCTAAATCATGTTTGCTGCACTCTGGAAGTATTTTGTTTGCAGAACTGTTTAAACAAAATTAGAGGGACACTGTGGACAATTTTCAGCAAGTTGCAGCATTGAAATACAGAAATAACCACTTTTCCATAAACAAGCTCTAAATCAATATTTGCTGCACCCTGGAAGTATTTTATTTGCAGAAATGTTTAAACTAGATTATAGGAACACTGTGGACAATTTTCAGCAAGTTGCAACATTGAAATACAGAAATAACCACTTTTCCATAAACAAGTTCTAAATCATGTTTGCTGCACTCTGGAAGTATTTTGTTTGCAGAACTGTTTAAACTAAATTATAGGAACACTGTGGACAATTTTCAGCAAGTTGCAGCATTGACATACAGAAAACACTTTTTTTTCATAAACAAGCTCTAAATCATGTTTGATGCACTCTGGAAGTATTTTGTTTGCAGAACTGTTTAAACTAGATTATAGGGACACTGTGGACAATTTTCAGCAAGTTGCAGCATTGATATACAGAAATAACCACTTTTCCTTAAACAAGGTCTAAAATCACGTTTGATTGCACTCTGGATGCAATGTTTTTCCCAGAACTGTTTAAACTAGATGATAGGAACACTGTGGACAATTTTCAGCAAGTTGCAGCATTGAAACACTGAAATAACCACTTTTCCATAAACAATCTCTAAATCATGTTTGATGCACTCCGGATGTCCAATTTCTGCTGTGCTGTCTATTTGAGATGAAATGAACATTGTGGACCGTTTTCAGCAAGTTGCAACATTGAAATACAGAAATAACCACTTTTCCATAAACAAGCTCTAAATCAATATTTGCTGCACCCTGGAAGTAGTTTATTTGCAGAACAGTTTAAACTAGATTATAGGAACACTGTGGACAATTTTCAGCAAGTTGCAGCATTGAAATACAGAAAACACTTTTTTTCATAAACAAGCTCTAAATCATGTTTGATCACTCTGGATGTCCAATTTTTGCTGTGCTGTCTATTTGAGATGAAATTAACATTGTGGACAGTTTTCAGCAAGTTGCAACATTGAAATAAAGAAAACACTTTTTTTCATAAACAAGCTCTAAATCATGTTTGCACTCTGGATGTCCAATTTTTGCTGTGCTGTCTATTTGAGATGAAATGAACATTGTGGACAGTTTTCAGCAAGTTGCAACATTGAAATGCAGAAGTAACCACTTTTCCATAAACAAGCTCTAAATCAATATTTGCTGCACCCTGGAAGTATTTTATTTGCAGAACTGTTTAAACTAGATTATAGGAACACTGTGGACAATTTTCAGCAAGTTGCAGCATTGAAATACAGAAATAACCACTTTTCCATTAACAAGTTCTAAATCATGTTTGCTGCACTCTGGAAGTATTTTGTTTGCAGAACTGTTTAAACTAAATTATAGGAACACTGTGGACAATTCTCAGCAAGTTGCAGCATTGAAATACAGAAATAACCACTTTTCCATAAACAAGCTCTAAATCAATATTTGCTGCACCCTGGAAGTATTTTATTTGCAGAACTGTTTAAACTAGATTATAGGAACACTGTGGACAATTCTCAGCAAGTTGCAGCATTGAAATACAGAAATAACCACTTTTCCATAAACAAGCTCTAAATCAATATTTGCTGCACCCTGGAAGTATTTTATTTGCAGAACTGTTTAAACTAGATTATAGGAACACTGTGGACAATTTTCAGCAAGTTGCAGCATTGAAATACAGAAATAACCACTTTCCATAAACAAGCTCTAAATCAATATTTGCTGCACCCTGGAAGTATTTTATTTGCAGAACTGTTTAAACTAGATTATAGGAACACTGTGGACAATTTTCAGCAAGTTGCAGCATTGAAATACAGAAATAACCACTTTTCCATAAACAAGCTCTAAATCAATATTTGCTGCACCCTGGAAGTATTTTATTTGCAGAACTGTTTAAACTAGATTATAGGAACACTGTGGACAATTTTCAGCAAGTTGCAACATTGAAATACAGAAATAACCACTTTTCCATAAACAAGTTCTAAATCATGTTTGCTGCACTCTGGAAGTATTTTGTTTGCAGAACTGTTTAAACTAAATTATAGGGACACTGTGGACAATTTTCAGCAAGTTGCAGCATTGAAATACAGAAATAACCACTTTTCCATAAACAAGGTCTAAAATCATGTTTGATTGCACTCTGGATGCAAAGTTCTTTCCAGAACTGTTTAAACTAGATGATAGGAACACTGTGGACAATTTTCAGCAAGTTGCAGCATTGACATACCGAAAACACTTTTTTTCATAAACAAGCTCTAAATCATGTTTGATGCACTCTGGAAGTATTTTGTTTGCAGAACTGTTTAAACTAGATTATAGGGACACTGTGGACAATTTTCAGCAAGTTGCAGCATTGATATACGGAAATAACCACTTTTCCTTAAACAAGGTCTAAAATCACGTTTGATTGCACTCTGGATGCAATGTTTTTTCCAGAACTGTTTAAACTAGATGATAGGAACACTGTGGACAATTTTCAGCAAGTTGAAACATTGAAATACAGAAATAACCACTTTTCCATAAACAAGCTCTAAATCATGTTTGATGCACTCTGGATGTCCAATTTTTGCTGTGCTGTCTATTTGAGATGAAATTAACATTGTGGACAGTTTTCAGCAAGTTGCAACATTGAAATAAAGAAAACACTTTTTTCATAAACAAGCTCTAAATCATGTTTGATGCACTCTGGATGTCCAATTTTTGCTGTGCTGTCTATTTGAGATGAAATGAACATTGTGGACAGTTTTCAGCAAGTTGCAATATTGAAATACAGAAATAACCACTTTTCCATAAACAAGCTCTAAATCAATATTTGCTGCACCCTGGAAGTATTTTATTTGCAGAACTGTTTAAACTAGATTATAGGAACACTGTGGACAATTTTCAGCAAGTTGCAGCATTGAAATACAGAAATAACCACTTTTCCATAAACAAGCTCTAAATCAATATTTGCTGCACCCTGGAAGTATTTTATTTGCAGAACTGTTTAAACTAAATTAGAGGGACACTGTGGACAATTTTCAGCAAGTTGCAGCATTGAAATACAGAAATAACCACTTTTCCATAAACAAGCTCTAAATCATGTTTGATGCACTCTGGAAGTATTTTGTTTGCAGAACTGTTTAAACTAGATTATAGGGACACTGTGGACAATTTTCAGCAAGTTGCAGCATTGATATACGGAAATAACCACTTTTCCTTAAACAAGGTCTAAAATCACGTTTGATTGCACTCTGGATGCAATGTTTTTTCCAGAACTGTTTAAACTTGATGATAGGAACACTGTGGACAATTTTCAGCAAGTTGAAACATTGAAATACAGAAATAACCACTTTTCCATAAACAAGATCTAAATCATGTTTGATGCACTCTGGATGTCCAATTTTTGCTGTGCTGTCTATTTGAGATGAAATTAACATTGTGGACAGTTTTCAGCAAGTTGCAACATTGAAATAAAGAAAACACTTTTTTTCATAAACAAGCTCTAAATCATGTTTGATGCACTCTGGATGTCCAATTTTTGCTGTGCTGTCTATTTGAGATGAAATGAACATTGTGGACAGTTTTCAGCAAGTTGCAACATTGAAATACAGAAATAACCACTTTTCCATAAACAAGCTCTAAATCAATATTTGCTGCACCCTGGAAGTATTTTATTTGCAGAACTGTTTAAACTAGATTATAGGAACACTGTGGACAATTTTCAGCAAGTTGCAACATTGAAATACAGAAATAACCACTTTTCCATAAACAAGTTCTAAATCATGTTTGCTGCACTCTGGAAGTATTTTGTTTGCAGAACTGTTTAAACTAAATTATAGGGACACTGTGGACAATTTTCAGCAAGTTGCAGCATTGAAATACAGAAATAACCACTTTTCCATAAACAAGCTCTAAATCAATATTTGCTGCACCCTGGAAGTATTTTATTTGCAGAACTGTTTAAACTAGATTATAGGAACACTGTGGACAATTTTCAGCAAGTTGCAACATTGAAATACAGAAATAACCACTTTTCCATAAACAAGTTCTAAATCATGTTTGCTGCACTCTGGAAGTATTTTGTTTGCAGAACTGTTTAAACTAAATTATAGGGACACTGTGGACAATTTTCAGCAAGTTGCAGCATTGAAATACAGAAATAACCACTTTTCCATAAACAAGCTCTAAATCAATATTTGCTGCACCCTGGAAGTATTTTATTTGCAGAACTGTTTAAACTAGATTATAGGAACACTGTGGACAATTTTCAGCAAGTTGCAGCATTGAAATACAGAAATAACGACTTTTCCATAAACAAGCTCTAAATCAATATTTGCTGCACCCTGGAAGTATTTTATTTGCAGAACTGTTTAAACTAGATTATAGGAACACTGTGGACAATTTTCAGCAAGTTGCAACATTGAAATACAGAAATAACCACTTTTCCATAAACAAGCACTAAATCAATATTTGCTGCACTCTGGAAGTATTTTGTTTGCAGAACTGTTTAAACTAGATTATAGGGACACTGTGGACAATTTTCAGCAAGTTGCAGCATTGATATACGGAAATAACCACTTTTCCTTAAACAAGGTCTAAAATCACGTTTGATTGCACTCTGGATGCAATGTTTTTTCCAGAACTGTTTAAACTAGATGATAGGAACACTGTGGACAATTTTCAGCAAGTTGCAACATTGAAATACAGAAATAACCACTTTTCCATAAACAAGCTCTAAATCATGTTTGATGCACTCTGGATGTCCAATTTTTGCTGTGCTGTCTATTTGAGATGAAATTAACATTGTGGACAGTTTTCAGCAAGTTGCAACATTGAAATAAAGAAAACACTTTTTTTCATAAACAAGCTCTAAATCATGTTTGATGCACTCTGGATGTCCAATTTTTGCTGTGCTGTCTATTTGAGATGAAATGAACATTGTGGACAGTTTTCAGCAAGTTGCAACATTGAAATACAGAAATAACCACTTTTCCATAAACAAGCTCTAAATCAATATTTGCTGCACCCTGGAAGTATTTTATTTGCAGAACTGTTTAAACTAGATTATAGGAACACTGTGGACAATTTTCAGCAAGTTGCAGCATTGAAATACAGAAATAACCACTTTTCCATAAACAAGCTCTAAATCAATATTTGCTGCACCCTGGAAGTATTTTATTTGCAGAACTGTTTAAACTAGATTATAGGAACACTGTGGACAATTTTCAGCAAGTTGCAGCATTGAAAGACAGAAAACACTTTTTTTTCATAAACAAGCTCTAAATCATGTTTGATCACTCTGGATGTCCAATTTTGCTGTGCTGTCTATTTGAGATGAAATTAACATTGTGGAAAGTTTTCAGCAAGTTGCAACATTGAAATGCAGAAGTAACCACTTTTCCATAAACAAGTTCTAAATCAATATTTGCTGCACCCTGGAAGTATTTTATTTGCAGAACTGTTTAAACTAGATTATAGGAACACTGTGGACAATTTTCAGCAAGTTGCAGCATTGAAATACAGAAATAACGACTTTTCCATTAACAAGCTCTAAATCAATATTTGCTGGACCCTGGAAGTATTTTATTTGCAGAACTGTTTAAACTAGATTATAGGAACACTGTGGACAATTTCAGCAAGTTGCAGCATTGAAATACAGAAATAACCACTTTTCCATAAACAAGCTCTAAATCAATATTTGCTGCACCCTGGAAGTAGTTTATTTGCAGAACTGTTTAAACTAGATTATAGGAACACTGTGGACAATTTTCAGCAAGTTGCAACATTGAAATACAGAAATAACCACTTTTCCATAAACAAGTTCTAAATCATGTTTGCTGCACTCTGGAAGTATTTTGTTTGCAGAACTGTTTAAACTAAATTATAGGAACACTGTGGACAATTTTCAGCAAGTTGCAGCATTGACATACAGAAAACACTTTTTTTTCATAAACAAGCTCTAAATCATGTTTGATGCACTCTGGAAGTATTTTGTTTGCAGAACTGTTTAAACTAGATTATAGGGACACTGTGGACAATTTTCAGCAAGTTGCAGCATTGATATACAGAAAAACCACTTTTCCTTAAACAAGGTCTAAAATCACGTTTGATTGCACTCTGGATGCAATGTTTTTTCCAGAACTGTTTAAACTAGATGATAGGAACACTGTGGACAATTTTCAGCAAGTTGCAACATTGAAATACAGAAATAACCACTTTTCCATAAACAAGCTCTAAATCATGTTTGATGCACTCTGGATGTCCAATTTTTGCTGTGCTGTCTATTTGAGATGAAATTAACATTGTGGACAGTTTTCAGCAAGTTGCAACATTGAAATAAAGAAAACACTTTTTTTTCATAAACAAGCTCTAAATCATGTTTGATGCACTCTTGATGTCCAATTTTTGCTGTGCTGTCTATTTGAGATGAAATGAACATTGTGGACAGTTTTCAGCAAGTTGCAACATTGAAATGCAGAAGTAACCCCTTTTCCATAAACAAGCTCTAAATCAATATTTGCTGCACCCTGGAAGTATTTTATTTGCAGAAACTGTTTAAACTAGATTATAGGAACACTGTGGACAATTTTCAGCAAGTTGCAGCATTGAATACAGAAATAACCACTTTTCCATAAACAAGCTCTAAATCAATATTTGCTGCACCCTGGAAGTATTTTATTTGCAGAACTGTTTAAACTAGATTATAGGAACACTGTGGACAATTTTCAGCAAGTTGCAGCATTGAAATACAGAAATAACCACTTTTCCATAAACAAGCTCTAAATCAATATTTGCTGCACCCTGGAAGTATTTATTTGCAGAACTGTTTAAACTAGATTATAGGAACACTGTGGACAATTTTCAGCAAGTTGCAGCATTGAAATACAGAATAACCACTTTTCCATAAACAAGCTCTAAATCAATATTTGCTGCACCCTGGAAGTATTCTATTGCAGAACTGTTTAAACTAGATTATAGGAACACTGTGGACAATTTTCAGCAAGTTGCAGCATTGAAATACAGAAATAACCACTTTTCCATAAACAAGCTCTAAATCAATATTTGCTGCACCCTGGAAGTATTTTATTTGCAGAACTGTTTAAACTAGATTATAGGAACACTGTGGACAATTTTCAGCAAGTTGCAGCATTGAAATACAGAAATAACCACTTTTCCATAAACAAGCTCTAAATCAATATTTGCTGCACCCTGGAAGTATTTTATTTGCAGAACTGTTTAAACTAGATTATAGGAACACTGTGGACAATTTTCAGCAAGTTGCAACATTGAAATTACAGAAATATCCACTTTTCCATAAACAAGTTCTAAATCATGTTTGCTGCACTCTGGAAGTATTTTGTTTGCAGAACTGTTTTAACACTAAAGTATAGGGACACTGTGGACAATTTTCAGCAAGTTGCAGCATTGAAATACAGAAATAACCACTTTTCCATTAAACAAGGTCTAAAATCATGTTTGATTGCACTCTGGATGCAATGTTTTTTCAGAACTGTTTAAACTAGATGATAGGAAACACTGTGGACCATTTTCAGCAAGTTGCAGCATTGACATACAGAAACATAACCACTTTTCCATAAACAAGCTCTAAATCAATATTTGCTGCACCCTGGAAGTATTTTATTTGCAGAACTGTTTAAACTAGATTATAGGAACACTGTGGACAATTTTCAGCAAGTTGCAGCATTGAAATACAGAAAAAACTTTTTTTCATAAACAAGCTCTAAATCATGTTTGGATGCACTCTGAAGTATTTTGTTTGCATAACTGTTTTAAACTAGATTAATAGGGACACTGTGGACAATTTTCAGCAAGTTGCAGCATTGATATACAGAAATAACCACTTTTCCTTAAACAAGGTCTAAAATCACGTTTGATTGCACTCTGGATGCAATGTTTTCCAGAACTGTTTAAACTAGATGATAGGAACACTGTGGACAATTTTCAGCAAGTTGCAGCATTGAAATACTGAAATAACCACTTTTCCATAAACAAGCTCTAAATCATGTTTGATGCACTCTGGATGTCCAATTTTTGCTGTGCTGTCTATTTGAGATGAATGAACATTGTGGACAGTTTTCAGCAAGTTGCAACATTGAAATACAGAAATAACCACTTTTCCATAAACAAGCTCTAAATCAATATTTGCTGCACCCTGGAAGTATTTTATTTGCAGAACAGTTTAAACTAGATTATAGGAACACTGTGGACAATTTTCAGCAAGTTGCTACATTGAAATACAGAAATAAACCACTTTTCCATAAACAAGTTCTAAATCATGTTTGCTGCACATCTGGAAGTATTTTGTTGCAGAACTGTTTAAACTAAATTATAGGGACCTGTGGAAAATTTTCAGCAAGTTGCAGCATTGAAATACAGAAATAACCACTTTCCATAAACAACGTCTAAAATCATGTATTGATTGCACTCTGGATGCAATGTTTTTCCAGAACTGTTTAAACTAGATGATAGGAACACTGTGGACAATTCTTCAGCAAGTTGCAGCATTGATATACAGAAATAACCACTTTTCCTTAAACAAGCTCTAAATCAATATTTGCTGCACCCTGGAAGTATTTATTTGCAGAACTGTTTAAACTAGATTATAGGAACACTCGGTGGACAATTTTCAGCAAGTTGCAGCATTGAAATACAGAAATAACCACTTTTCCATAAACAAGCTCTAAATTCATATTTGCTGCACCCTGGAAGTATTTTATTTGCAGAACTGTTTAAACTAGATTATAGGAACACTGTGGACAACTTTTCAGGCAAGTTGCAGCATTGAAATGCAGAAATAACCACTTTTCCATAAACAAGCTCTAAATCAATATTTGCTGCACCTGGAAGTATTTTATTTGCAGAACTGTTTAAACTAGATTATAGGAACACTGTGGACAATTTTCAGGCAAGTTGCAACATTGAATACAGAATAACCACTTTTCGCATAAACAAGTTCTAATCTGTTTGCTGCATCTGGAAGTATTTTGTTTGCAGAACTGTTTAACTAAAGTATAGGGACACTGTGGACAATTTTCAGCAAGTTGCAGCATTGAAATACAGAAATAACCACTTTTCCATAAACAAGGTCTAAAATCATGTTTGATTGCACTCTGGATGCAATGTTTTTTCCAGAACTGTTTAAACTAGATGATAGGAACACTGTGGACAATTTTCAGCAAGTTGCAGCATTGACATACAGAAATACACCCTTTTCCATAAACAGCTCTAAATCAATATTTGCTGCACCCTGGAAGTATTTTATTTTGCAGAACTGTTTAAACTAGATTATAGGAACACTGTGGACAATTTTCAGCAAGTTGCAGCATTGAAATACAGAAATAACCACTTTTCAATAAACAAGCTCTAAATCAATATTTGCTTGCCACCCTGGAAGTATTCTATTTGCAGAACTGTTTAAACTAGATTATAGGAACACTGTGGACAATTTTCAGCAAGTTGCAGCATTGAAATACAGAAATAACCACTTTTCCATAAACAAGCTCTAAATCAATATTTGCTGCACCCTGGAAGTATTTATTTGCAGAACTGTTTAAACTAGATTATAGGAACACTGTGGACAATTTTCAGCAAGTTGCAGCATTGAAATACAGAAATAACCACTTTTCCATAAACAAGCTCTAAATCATATTTGCTGCACCCTGGAAGTATTTTATTTGCAGAACTGTTTAAACTAGATATAGGAACACTGTGGACAATTTTCAGCAAGTTGCAGCATTGAAATACAGAAATAACCACTTTTCCATAAACAAGCTCTAAATCATGTTTGCTGCACTCTGGAAGTATTTTGTTTGCAGAACTGTTTAAACTAGATTATAGAAACTGTGGACAATTTTCAGCAAGTTGCAGCATTGAAATACAGAAATAACCACTTTTCCATAAACAAGGTCTAAAATCATGTTTGATGCACTCTGGATGCAATGTTTTTCCAGAACTGTTTAAACTAGATGATAGGAACACTGTGGACAATTTTCAGCAAGTTGCAGCATTGAAATACAGAAATAACCACTTTTCCATAAACAAGCTCTAAATCAATATTTGCTGCACCCTGGAAGTATTTTTTTGCAGAACGTTTAAACTAGATTATAGGAACACTGTGGACAATTTTCAGCAAGTTGCAGCATTGAAATAAGAAATAACCACTTTTCCATAAACAAGCTCTAAATCATGTTTGATGCACTCTGGATGTCCAATTTTTGCTGAACTGTTTATTTGAGATGATATGAACATTGGACAGTTTCAGCAAGTTGCAACATTGAAATACAGAAATAACCACTTTTCCATAAACAAGCTCTAATCAATATTTGCTGCACCCTGGAAGTATTTATTTGCAGAACTGTTTAAACTAGATTATAGGAACACTGTGGACAATTTTCAGCAAGTTGCACATTGAAATACAGAAATAACCACTTTTCCATAAACAAGTTCTAAATCATGTTTGTGCACTGGAAGTATTTTGTTTGCAGAACTGTTTAAACTAATTATAGGGACACTGTGGACAATTTTCAGCAAGTTGCAGCATTGAAATACAGAATAACCACTTTTCCTTAAACAAGTTCTAAATCATGTTTGACTGCACTCTGGATGTATTGTTTCAGAACTGTTTAAACTAGATGATATAGGACATGTGGACAATTTTCAGCAAGTTGCAGCATTGAAATACAGAAATAACCACTTTTCCATAAACAAGTCTAAATCATGTTTGATTGCACTCTGGATGCAATGTTTTTTCCAAACTGTTTAAACTAGATGATAGAACACTGTGGACAATTTTCAGCAAGTTGCAGCATTGAAATACAGAAATAACCACTTTTCCATAAAACAAGCTCTAAATCATTTTGCTGCACTGGAAGTATTTATTGCAGAACTGTTTAAATAGATGATAGGAACACTGTGGACAATTTTCAGCAAGTTGCAACATTGAAATACAGAAATAACCACTTTTCCATAAACAAGCTCTAAATCATGTTGATGCACTCTGGATGCAATGTTTGCAGAACTGTTTAAACTAGATGATAGGAACATGTGGACAATTTTCAGCAAGTTGCAGCATTGAAATACAGAAAACACCATTTTCCATAAACAAGCTCTAAATCATGTTTGATGCACTCTGGAAGTATTGTTTGCAGAACTGTTTAAAATAGATTATAGAACACTGTGGACAATTTTCAGCAAGTTGCAGCATTGAAATACAGAAAACCATTTTTTTCATAAACAAGCTCTAAATATGTTTGATGCACTCTGGAGTCCAATTTTTGCTGTGCTGTCTATTTGAGATGAAATGAACATTGTGGACAGTTTTCAGCAAGTTGCAACATTGAAATACAGAAATAACCACTTTTCCATAAACAAGCTCTAAATCATGTTTGATGCATCTGGATGTCCCATTTTTGCTGTGCTGTCTTTTTGAGATGAAATTAACATGTGGACAATTTTCAGCAAGTTGCAACATTGAAATAAAGAAAACACTTTTTTTTCATAAACAAGCTCTAAATCATGTTGATGCACTCTGGATGTCCAATTTTTGCTGTGCTGTCTATTTGAGATGAAATGAACATTGTGGACAGTTTTCAGCAAGTTGCAACATTGAAATACAGAAATAACCACTTTTCCATAAACAAGCTCTAAATCAATATTTGCTGCACCCTGGAAGTATTTTATTTGCAGAACTGTTTAAACTAGATTATAGGAACACTGTGGACAATTTTCAGCAAGTTGCAGCATTGAAATACAGAAATAACCACTTTTCCATAAACAAGCTCTAAATCATGTTTGCTGCACCCTGGAAAGTTTATTTGCAGAACTGTTTAAACTAAATTATAGGAACACTGTGGACAATTTTCAGCAAGTTGCAGCATTGAATACAGAAAACACTTTTTTTCATAAACAAGCTCTAAATCAGTTTGATGCACTCTGGAAGTATTTTGTTTGCAGAACTGTTTAAATAGTATAGGACACTGTGGACAATTTTCAGCAAGTTGCAGCATTGATATACAGAAAATAACCACTTTTCCTAAACAAGGTCTAAATCACGTTTGCTGCACTCTGGAAGTATTTTTTTGCAGAACTGTTTAAACTAGATTATAGGAACACTGTGGACAATTTTCAGCAAGTTGCAGCATTGAAATACAGAAATAACCACTTTTCCATAACAAGCTCTAAATATGTTTGATGCACTCTGGATGTCCACA
>NW_022263721.1:0-44844 GCF_002021735.2 Oncorhynchus kisutch
ATTGGCGTCTGTAGTTGTCTGGCGATGGGAATAGCTATAGATTCAGGAGTTAGATAGTGTGTACGATAGGTTTTCATGCACGCTGATGCAATAGTTGTTACAGCTCCAGGGGTCAATGCCCGCATCTTTGATTACCTCTTCTCTGAATCTGAGGCATCCTTCACGAAGTATAACAACGTCATTGTCACAGTATGATTCCATCTCTTTATGGAAATCAAAAGTGCCATGTCTTACGGTCTCGTACCATGTCATGAATCTCTCACGCTCTTTGGGAGACATTTGATCACACCCGTACATTTCGGGGGCTGGATAAGATCCTATATAATGTAGATTCTCCTCAGATGTGAAGAAATGAGGGAAATAGCCTTTGACAGAGTTTTCAAAACCCAAGGCCTCTGGCATTTGAGCCAATCTCATGGGTAAGAAGCTTAAGCTGTCAATGTATCTCTGTTTGAAGGTGGGGTCAACAAAGCATAATATTTTACTCCCTTGAGCTATGACACTGGGGGCCACGCCTTGCTGTATCAAAGGGTTCAGAAGCAGATAGGCGTCATAGGCCCTAGCATTGTGAGCTATAAACGTGAAGTTTCTGTACTGGGCTTTTCTAAAATGTTTTAGAAAGAGCCGGGCACAATTGGGTCCCTCGGCCGACCATTTTTCACCCTTGAAAGTCATGGTTGACACAAAAATAGGCAAATGAACCCCTGATTGCTGATTTGTCTCAAAATCATAAAACACATATTTCTCTGTATGTTCATCTTCAGCCAAGGGCTGAATGTAACACTCATGTGTTACTTCTTGAACCGCTTCCGCGTCTCTGCTTTTCAAAGGACCTTTACAGATTGGGCAGTGTATAATTCCACAAACATGAGGTTTAGGGCTATCTATTTTAAGGTTGTAATTGCAATGACATTTTGGACATTTCTTGTTAATGTCACAACTGCTTACAGATTTACATGCCTTGGGATGCCATGTTTCAGTTTTGTGTTTTTCGTAACAGTAGGCCGAACGACATGTGCGGTGACAATCCGCACAGGGGGTCAAGTTTAGCGGCTGCATAGGGCAATGTTTATCCAGACATACTGAACAGTTGTAACGGCACGAGTGCCCCCCCATGCGTGTGTAGCCGGTATGACAGGCTGGACAGACATATGGAGCGCCTAAAAAGGCTGTGATGTTAGTTACGGCATAGTAATGCTCATTTTGCACATAAAAGTACATAGTCTTAGGATGTGGTTCGGGTATATTTTGGAACTTGAGGAGAGCGTCATTAGCCCTACTGTGGTACAAAACCACAATCTTGATGTTCAGAAAGTTTTCAAATTTGACTATGTCTGAGAAAGCCACAGCATCCTGTATACCGAGACCCACCGCAGTTTGTAGCTCTCGAGCTTTTTGTAACGCGGCTTGATCAGTACATCCTGGGCTGAGTAAGTGGGCCAAACCTATGGCAAAACATAGCTTATTACCTGGATTGTGAACGTTTATGAGATAGGCCCTTTTATTGCTTATGATTTCGGACTGCATTAAACTCTCGAGCTTTCGTCTCTGACCCCCGCCCCCTTGTGGTTGTCGTACTAATTGTACTACAAGTTCGAGGGTCCTATCTGCTAGCACGTTTAAATTTGATTGAACAAGGCGTTCTAGCAGTTTAACAAATTGTTCAAGCTCTGCTTCACCATTCTGTAAAATAAGCGATACCTTGCTCTGTAGACTGTCTCCACAAATTTCCAACTGTAAGAGATCCCTAGGTTCGCTATAATCTCTAATCCTCGCTAACAGTTCATTCAAAGTGTCCATAAGCATTACGTAAAACACAGCATATTCCCGAATCTGACCCCCCCATGCGAAATTGAAAAACTGGCGAACCTCAATATTGCTGAATTTATTTCGACGCAAAACATGTACACTTCGATCAAGACCTCCCCCCTCCAGATTTGCTAGGCAATTGTCCAACTGTTCAAAAACATTGTATTGGGTTTCAGACTCTTCGGACATTGGTGTTAAAGGCTGATTTATAGGTGTCTGGGGTGCCGAATTAAACCTAGCGCTCTCGTTCTGTACACTTCGATCAAGACCTCCCCCCTCCAGATTTGCTAGGCAATTGTCCAACTGTTCAAAAACATCGTATTGGGTTTCAGACTCTTCGGACATTGGTGTTAAAGGCTGATTTATAGGTGTCTGGGGTGCCGAATTAAACCTAGCGCTCTCGTTCTGTACACTGATCTCAAGACCGCCCCCCTCCAGATTTGCTAGACATTTGTCCAACTGTTCAAAAACATCATATTGACTTTCAGACTCTTCGGACAATGTTGTTAAAGGCTGTCTTAGAGGTGTCTGTGGGGCCGAATTAAACCTAGGGCTCGCGTTAAGCTGGGTAATTAGAGATATGATGGTTTCGGGAATCTGTGTTAACATGTTTTCCTCGGAAGGCCCTGACTCATTCATACGTGTAATAATGTCTATGAGTTCGGAGGGAATCTGTGATAATAGATTTTCATCTATTGTCATTATGTCAATTACCCCCGAATCATTCATATGGTTAACTATATCTTGGAGCTCTGTAGGGATCATGGCTAAGAGGGTTTCAATTGTCTCACTTTGGTCTATAGGGGGCGCCATCTGTCTAATTAAGGATGTGTGTGTGTGTGTGTTTACATGTGTGTTTTTTAACGGCGGTATTTGCTTGTTTTAGCCCTAATGTTTTTTAACATACGGGGTAGCTCGCTACGCCAGAATGACACATCCTGATTGTATTGATGCTCGAGTAGAATACACATGCGCCTCTGGAGTAGAGCCTTTCGTGATTTTAAACCCAGGGTAAACGCTTTGAAAAAACGTTCTTGGTCTATTTCAGAATCTGCTGTTTCCCCCACAGAATTGGCCGATTCAAGAAGGTTGGCAGCTTCACAGAACATCAAATCGTCTACCTCAGAAATGTCATTTAAATCTTTGAAATCATCAGGTTTCGCTGTTTTCTTGACTGGTGTCTTTGGAGCCTCCTCGGGGATGCTTGTCTGGGCATCCTCCGATGTTTGTGCGTTGTCTTTATAAGCCGGTGAGGAGTCTGAAATAAAAATAATACATACAAAAATAGGTTATTAACCCTAAAATATGTTAAAAATGCCAAATACATTTCAGATATAAGCCTATATATTAACAATACATTAATTAAATACCTCGGCTTTTTTGACGAGGGCTGTTCTGAAGAAGCTCTGAAACCAGGGGCTGATGTCTTTGTTCAACCTGTATTACAGCATCTGCAGGTTCGGTAGATGGTGAGCCTGAAAAAAACAAAAAAAAACAAAAAAAAAACAGCATTAGGCCTTGTTTTAACATATTCCGGCATAAAAAAAATATATAAATATTAAAATAATAATATATATAAATAATAATATATAATTGATTCATACCTTGTCCTTGGAACGACGTCTCGTGAATATCGGCCAAGTAGAATTGTTCGGGTGAAGCGGAACTGTGGATCTGAGCACTAATTATCCTTTGGTGTTTAGAAATATGGGGGACAACGTTGTCCTGGCCAAGGGGAGTTGACCTGCCGTTTAAAGTCTCTGTTCGCTGCTTTTGTGTAAATACATCCTGGGAGTAGGGCAGAATTGTCTCGTAGTCATATGCTTCGCAGAAACCGTTCAGGCTCCATAGGGCCTCGTTTAACCTTCTAGGCTTTAGGTCCTCTGTAAACATATAAAATAACTTTTAATATAAGATGCCCACACTTTTTGTTTTTAAGGTATAAATATTTTTATGTATGGAATTCTTGGAGCTTACTTACGTTTACAATTCAGGGTAGGCGTTTGTTTGTCTGCACTTTGTTCCGGAGCCCCATTGGATGGTTCGAGCTCAGTTATACCTCGGAGTATCTGCGTGAATGCTTCAGAATCTATAAAACATTCGACAATATTAAAGCTATAATCACTTTAGCTAATATTGCCTTGTTATACGGTAAGCATACTGATCCTAATGATTGTTTAATATTTCTATAACATCCCACGCTTTTCAAACAATTCCCCACAACAACCAAATCTAATAAAGATTTATTTCAAGAACTCACCTTGCGATAGATCCATTAGACTGTTTTCCCCGATTATCTTTTTTAACGCTTCAGTCCGATAACGATTCTTGGAGTTTCTGGAGGTGCTGTTTGCATCGGAACTAAAACGCTGCTAACATTGCCCATGGTTTCTAGCGCTTTTGTACCCTACGACCTAGAGAAAAACCCCTGAATGATTTTTACATAGCATTTGGGGTTTGTCGTTTTTTTCGGGCTATACCCCCGCCCATGGTATATTTGACACATTTCAAACACATGGTATTGGGTGTGTCTAAACATTAGGATCCTTTTGGATCTTCTAAAATCTCCGGGGTGCTAGCACCTAGATGCATGGGGGTGGGTTGGTCTCGACATCGCTGGGATGAATGACTTTTTAGCCCACCTAAAAAATAGTTTTATGAAAGGCCTTTAAGATTAGGAGTCGTAAGACACAATATTATTGTTGGGGGGTAGGCATCTGTTTTGCAGGCTAGTGTAAACCTTGGTTTCAAACGACTGCAAGGGTATTTTTTTAACAAACAACCCGCCCCCCTTTTTCTGTTTTTGAAACACACACACACACACACACACACACACAGCCACTACAGAAAACTCCCTCACGCACATACGCGCGCACATGGCTTTTTCCGCAAGTTTTTTCTCAGGGACAGACTGCGCTAAGAGTGAACAAACGCGAGAGTTCATAACGTGGTGAGATTCTGATTTTAAAACCATTTATTTCATTCAAAATATTTAGTACATACATTTTATATCCTTACATTCTTAAGGTATTTTACGATGCCTTTCTTACAGATCCTGGGAGCTTATGCAACCAACCGCCATTGTCCGTGTCGAGTTCGCCCTCAAAAGGCAAGGCTCTCTTGCTAGGTCCATCAACACTTGGTAAGTTTTCACTCCAGGGGTAGATCCTCCGTCGGGCCTTTTGGTCTTGACTCTGTCTCAAGGAAAGCCTCGCCCAGCGCTTTAACTGTTCCCCATTTTGGAAGAGAATGTCCAGCTTAAGTGTTATGAAAATTGGATAATCCACCCATTTAAAACTAAACACAGGAATAAAAAAGTTTACATGTTTGTGTGCTCTGGAAGCTACAGGAGAATTGACAGACTTTGTAGCATTATACTTATCATAAAGGTCACAGGCTAAAATTGTCACTTTGTTGTCAGGGCTATAGTCCATTGAAGCAATTCTTAGAGCCTTGAGATCACTGCGGCCGCAGACCTGTTCTTCCAACGCATATCCTGGCACATTTGTACCACTCAGGACCTGTTCAATTTTACAAAGAGCCAGCCTGATGTTTAGCCATTCTCTCATCCCCAGAGCCGGGGGAAAACTCCCAGGTTTTGCAGGATAAAGGGGTTTGGGTCCACGGTCTGTGAATATCTTTACCGTAGAATCCTCCGGGTGGAATATGTAAGACATGTGGCCCTCACTCGTACCCAAAAATCCTTTAAAACATTCTGGAGCTTCACACAGAACTTCTTCAAGGCTTTGGTCACTGGGTTCATGACAAGCCGAGCATAACATCCCTAAAATTGGCATAGGTGTCATTTTTGTTTAATATTCAGGGGGGTTATCATGTACAGTCTTAAACAGGTATTGTTCAGGCGCTTTATAAGGGGCATTAACCACCCCAAACCGTGAGAAACAGTAACAGGTTGACCTGACACATGGTCACTTACTCAACCCCAACAACACCCCTGGGCATGCACCCTTCTACATGACATAGGGTCATAAATCATTACATAGGGTCATAAATCAGGCTTGGGTCATCAATCATTAACGGCCTGTCAAATGGACCCTTACTCAACCCATAGCCCCCACCTAACCAGGCTTGCCTGACCAGAAGACATGCACACGTCATCACTACATAGGGTTCACATAGAGTTCACATAGGTTCACATAGGGTCATCAATCAACATTTTGACACGTGACATCTACTTTAATCTCTCTAACAAGTATAAATGATGGTTTATGAATTAACAGGTATAAATGCTGGGTTATGAACTAACAGGTATAAATGATGGGTTGTGAATGAACAGGTATAAATGATGAGATATGGATTAACAGGTATTAATGATGGGGTATGAATGAACAGGTATACATGATGGGTTGTGAATTAACAGTTATAAATGATGGGTTATGAATTAACAGTTATAAATGATGGGTTAGGAATGAACAGGTATACATCATGGGTTATGAATGAACAGGTATACATGATGGGTTATGAATTAACAGGTATAAATGATGGGTTATGAATGAACAGGTATACATGATGGGTTATGAATTAACAGGTATAAATGATGGGTTATGAATGAACAGGTATACATCATGGGTTATGAATGAACAGGTATACATGATGGGTTATGAATTAACAGGTATAAATGATGGGTTATGAATGAACAGGTATACATGATGGGTTATGAATTAACAGGTATAAATGATGGGTTATGAATTAACAAGTATAAATGGCGGGTTATGAACTAAAAGTCATAAATGATGGGTTATGAATTAACAGGTATACGTGATGGGCTATGGATTAACAGGTATTAATGATGGGGTATGAATGAACAGGTATAAATGATGGGTTGTGAATTAACATGTATAAATTATGGGTTATGAATGAACAGGTATACATGATGGGCTATGAATGAACAGGTATAAATGATGGGTTATGAATGAACAGGTATTAATGATGGGTTATGAATGAACAGGTATAAATGATGGGTCATGACTGAACAGCTATAAATGATGAGTTATGAACTAACAGGTATAAATGATGGGTTATGAATGAACAGGTATACATGATGGGTTATGAATTAACAGGTATAAATGATGGGTTATGAATGAACAGGTATACATGATGGGCTATGAATGAACAGGTATAAATGATGGGTTATGAATTAACAAGTATAAATGGTGGGTTATGAACTAAAAGTCATAAATGATGGGTTATGAATTAACAGGTATAAATGATGGGTTATGACTGAACAGGTATAAATGATGAGTTATGAACTAACAGGTATAAATGATGGGTTATGAACTAACAGGTATAAATTATGGGTTATGAATTAACAGGTATAATCGATGGGTTATGAATTAACAGGTATAAATGATGCGCTATGAATTAACAGGTATAAATGATGGGCTATGAATTAACAGGTATAAATGATGGATTATGAATTAAAAGGTTTAAATGATGAGTTATGAACTAACAGGTATAAATGATGGGTTATGAATGAACAGTTATAAATGATGGGTTATGAATGAACAGGTATAAATGATGGGTTATGACTGAACAGGTATAAATGATGAGTTATGAACTAACAGGTATAAATGATGGGTTATGAACTAACAGGTATAAATGATGGGCTATGAATTAACAGGTATAAATGATGGGTTATGAATGAACAGGTATAAATGATGGGTTATCACTGAACAGCTATAAATGATGAGTTATGAACTAACAGGTATAAATGATGGGTTATGAATGAACAGGTATAATCGATGGGTTATGAATTAACAGGTATAAATGATGCTCTATGAATTAACAGGTATACGTGATGGGCTATGGATTAACAGGTATACATGATGGGTTATGAATGAACAGGTATACATGATGTGTAATGAATTAACAAGTATAAATGATGGGCTATGAATTAACAGGTATAAATGATGGGTTGTGAATGAACAGGTATAAATGATGGGTTATGAATGAGCAGGTATAAATGACAAGTTATGAATGAACAGGTATACATGATGGGTTAGGAATTAACAGGTATACTCGATGGGTTATGAATTAACAGGTATAAATGATGAGTTATGAACTAACAGGTATAAATGATGGGTTAGGAATTAACAGGTATACTCGATGGGTTATGAATTAACAGGTATAAATGATGCGCTATGAATTAACAGGTATAAATGATGGGTTATGAATTAACAGGTATAAATGATGCGCTATGAATTAACAGGTATAAATGGTGGGTTATGAACCAACAGGTATAAATGATGGGTTGTGAATGAACAGGTATAAATGATGGGTTATGAATGAGCAGGTATAAATGACAAGTTATTAATGAACAGGTATACATGATGGGTTAGGAATTAACAGGTATACTCGATGGGTTATGAATTAACAGGTATAAATGATGAGTTATGAACTAACAGGTATAAATGATGGGTTATGAATTAACAGGTATAAATGGTGGGTTATGAACTAAAAGTCATAAATGATGGGTTATGAATTAACAGGTATACGTGATGGGCTATGGATTAACAGGTATACATGATGGGTTATGAATGAACAGGTATACATGATGTGTAATGAATTAACAAGTATAAATGATGGGCTATGAACTAACAAGTATAAATGATGGTTTATGAATTAACAGGTATAAATGCTGGGTTATGAACTAACAGGTATAAATGATGGGTTGTGAATGAACAGGTATAAATGATGAGCTATGGATTAACAGGTATTAATGATGGGGTATGAATGAACAGGTATACATGATGGGTTGTGAATTAACAGTTATAAATGATGGGTTATGAATTAACAGTTATAAATGATGGGTTAGGAATGAACAGGTATAAATGATGGGTTATGAATGAACAGGTATAAATGATGGGTTATGAACCAACAGGTATAAATGATGGGTTGTGAATGAACAGGTATAAATTATGGGTTATGAATGAGCAGGTATAAATGACAAGTTATGAATGAACAGGTATACATGATGGGTTATGAATGAACAGGTATACATGATGGGTTATGAATGAACAGGTATTAATGATGGGTTATTAATTAACAGTTATAAATGATGGGTTATGAATGAACAGTTATAAATGATGGGTTAGGAATGAACAGGTATAAATGATGGGTTATGAATGAACAGGTATAAATGATGGGTTATGAATTAAAAGGTTTAAATGATGAGTTATGAACTAACAGGTATAAATGATGGGTTATGAATTAACAGTTATAAATGATGGGTTATGAATGAACAGGTATAAATGATGGGTTATGACTGAACAGGTATAAATGATGAGTTATGAACTAACAGGTATAAATGATGGGTTATGAACTAACAGGTATAAATGATGGGCTATGAATTAACAGGTATAAATGATGGGTTATGAATGAACAGGTATAAATGATGGGTTATGAATGAACAGGTATAAATGATGGGTTATGAATTAACAGGTATAAATGATGGGTTATGAATTAACAGGTATTAATGATGGGTTATGAATTAACAGGTATAAATGATGGGTTATCACTGAACAGCTATAAATGATGAGTTATGAACTAACAGGTATAAATGATGGGTTATGAACTAACAAGTATAAATGATGGTTTATGAATTAATAGGTATAAATGGTGGGTTATGAACCAACAGGTATAAATGATGGGTTGTGAATGAACAGGTATAAATGATGGGTTATGAATGAGCAGGTATAAATGACAAGTTATGAATGAACAGGTATACATGATGGGTTATGAATGAACAGGTATTAATGATGGGTTATTAATTAACAGTTATAAATTATGGGTTATGAATGAACAGGTATAATCGATGGGTTATGAATTAACAGGTATAAATGATGCGCTATGAATTAACAGGTATACGTGATGGGCTATGGATTAACAGGTATACATGATGGGTTATGAATGAACAGGTATACATGATGTGTGATGAATTAACAAGTATAAATGATGGGCTATGAACTAACAAGTATAAATGATGGGCTATGAACTAACAAGTATAAATGGTGGGTTATGAACTAAAAGTCATAAATGATGGGTTATGAATTAACAGGTATACGTGATGGGTTATGAATGAACAGGTATAAATGATGGGTTATGAATGAACAGGTATACATGATGGGCTATGAATGAACAGGTATAAATGATGGGTTATGAATGAACAGGTATTAATGATGGGTTATGAACTAACAGGTATAAATGATGGGTTATGAATGAACAGGTATAAATGATGGGTTATGAATGAAGAGGTATAAATGATGGGTTATGAATGAAGAGGTATAAATGGTGGGTTATGAACTAAAAGTCATAAATGATGGGTTATAATTAACAGGTATACATGATGGGCTATGAATTAACAGGTATACATGATGGGCTATGAATTAACAGGTATTAATGATGGGGTATGAATGAACAGGTATAAATGATGGGTTATGAATGAACAGGTATACATGATGGGTTATGAATGAACAGGTATTAATGATGGGTTATTAATTAACAGTTATAAATGATGGGTTATGAATGAACAGTTATAAATGATGGGTTAGGAATGAACAGGTATAAATGATGGGTTATGAATGAACAGGTATAAATGATGGGTTATGAATTAAAAGGTTTAAATGATGAGTTATGAACTAACAGGTATAAATGATGGGTTATGAATTAACAGTTATAAATGATGGGTTATGAATGAACAGGTATAAATGATGGGTTATGACTGAACAGGTATAAATGATGAGTTATGAACTAACAGGTATAAATGATGGGTTATGAACTAACAGGTATAAATGATGGGCTATGAATTAACAGGTATAAATGATGGGTTATGAATGAACAGGTATAAATGATGGGTTATGAATGAACAGGTATAAATGATGGGTTATGAATTAACAGGTATAAATGATGGGTTATGAATTAACAGGTATTAATGATGGGTTATGAATTAACAGGTATAAATGATGGGTTATCACTGAACAGCTATAAATGATGAGTTATGAACTAACAGGTATAAATGATGGGTTATGAACTAACAAGTATAAATGATGGTTTATGAATTAATAGGTATAAATGGTGGGTTATGAACCAACAGGTATAAATGATGGGTTGTGAATGAACAGGTATAAATGATGGGTTATGAATGAGCAGGTATAAATGACAAGTTATGAATGAACAGGTATACATGATGGGTTATGAATGAACAGGTATTAATGATGGGTTATTAATTAACAGTTATAAATTATGGGTTATGAATGAACAGGTATAATCGATGGGTTATGAATTAACAGGTATAAATGATGCGCTATGAATTAACAGGTATACGTGATGGGCTATGGATTAACAGGTATACATGATGGGTTATGAATGAACAGGTATACATGATGTGTGATGAATTAACAAGTATAAATGATGGGCTATGAACTAACAAGTATAAATGATGGGCTATGAACTAACAAGTATAAATGGTGGGTTATGAACTAAAAGTCATAAATGATGGGTTATGAATTAACAGGTATACGTGATGGGTTATGAATGAACAGGTATAAATGATGGGTTATGAATGAACAGGTATACATGATGGGCTATGAATGAACAGGTATAAATGATGGGTTATGAATGAACAGGTATTAATGATGGGTTATGAACTAACAGGTATAAATGATGGGTTATGAATGAACAGGTATAAATGATGGGTTATGAATGAAGAGGTATAAATGATGGGTTATGAATGAAGAGGTATAAATGGTGGGTTATGAACTAAAAGTCATAAATGATGGGTTATAATTAACAGGTATACATGATGGGCTATGAATTAACAGGTATACATGATGGGCTATGAATTAACAGGTATTAATGATGGGGTATGAATGAACAGGTATAAATGATGGGTTATGAATTAACAGTTATAAATGATGGGTTATGAATTAACAGTTATAAATGATGGGTTAGGAATGAACAGGTATAAATGATGGGCTATGAATGAACAGATATAAATGATGGGTTATGAACGAAGAGGTATAAATGATGGGTTATGACTGAACAGGTATACGTGATGGGCTATGAATGAACAGATATAAATGATGGGTTATGAATGAGCAGGTATAAATGACAAGTTATGAATGAACAGGTATACATGATGGGTTATGAATGAACAGGTATAAATGATGGGTTATGAATGAACAGGTATAATCGATGGGTTATGAATTAACAGGTATAAATGGTGGGTTATGAATTAACAGGTATACGTGATGGGCTATGGATTAACAGGTATTAATGATGGGGTATGAATGAACAGGTATAAATGATGGGTTATGAACAAACAAGTATAAATGATGGTTTATGAATTAACAGGTATAAATGGTGGGTTATGAACTAAAAGGTATAAATGATGTGTAATGAATTAACAAGTATAAATGATGGGCTATGAACTAACAGGAATAAATGATGGATTATGAATGAACAGGTATAAATTATGGGTTATGAATGAACAGGTATACATGATGGGCTATGAATGAACAGGTATAAATGATGGGTTATGAATGAACAGGTATTAATGATGGGTTATGAACTAACAGGTATAAATGATGGGTTATGAATGAACAGGTATAAATGATGGGTTATGAATGAACAGGTATACATCATGGGTTATGAATGAACAGGTATACATGATGGGTTATGAATGAACAGGTATAAATGATGGGTTATGAATGAACAGGTATACATGATGGGTTATGAATTAACAGGTATAAATGATGGGTTATGAATGAACAGGTATACATCATGGGTTATGAATGAACAGGTATACATGATGGGTTATGAATTAACAGGTATAAATGATGGGTTATGAATGAACAGGTATACATGATGGGTTATGAATTAACAGGTATAAATGATGGGTTATGAATTAACAAGTATAAATGGCGGGTTATGAACTAAAAGTCATAAATGATGGGTTATGAATTAACAGGTATACGTGATGGGCTATGGATTAACAGGTATTAATGATGGGGTATGAATGAACAGGTATAAATGATGGGTTGTGAATTAACATGTATAAATTATGGGTTATGAATGAACAGGTATACATGATGGGCTATGAATGAACAGGTATAAATGATGGGTTATGAATGAACAGGTATTAATGATGGGTTATGAATGAACAGGTATAAATGATGGGTCATGACTGAACAGCTATAAATGATGAGTTATGAACTAACAGGTATAAATGATGGGTTATGAATGAACAGGTATACATGATGGGTTATGAATTAACAGGTATAAATGATGGGTTATGAATGAACAGGTATACATGATGGGCTATGAATGAACAGGTATAAATGATGGGTTATGAATTAACAAGTATAAATGGTGGGTTATGAACTAAAAGTCATAAATGATGGGTTATGAATTAACAGGTATACGTGATGGGCTATGGATTAACAGGTATTAATGATGGGGTATGAATGAACAGGTATAAATGATGGGGTATGAATGAACAGGTATACATGATGGGTTATGACTGAACAGCTATAAATGATGGGTTATGAATGAACAGGTATACATTATGGGTTATGAATTAACAGGTATAAATGATGGGTTGTGAATTAACATGTATAAATGATGGGTTATGAATTAACAGGTGTAAATGATGGGTTATGAACTAACAGGTATAAATGATGGGTTATGAATTAACAGGTATAAATGATGGGTTATGAATTAACTGGTATAAATGATGGGTTATGAATTAACAAGTATAAATGATGGGTTATGAATTAACACATCCCCTCCAGGCATTTCAATACATTCAGGATTTCTTACGGTCCATGTCCAATATGCAAATCATATCCTTGCAATTATTCAAATATTTAGTTCATTTCATGAGAGCAACATGATAATTAATGATTTCATTTTTTATTTAATGTATATTAAGAGTCTTATCAACTTTATTTCACTTGGTGATGTTTCATTATAGAGAACATAACATGACATCTAAGTAGCAGAATATGATTATGGACTAACAGTCTAACAGTTTGAAGGACACAACTCATGTTATTCAGGTTAAACAGTGAAAGACTAGTTGATAATGGAGTGGTTTTTTTACAATTAGGAAATAATAGTTCTCATCAGCATATTCTGCAGATAAGACATCTTAATTAACTATGTTACTTAGCTAATTCTGATTTCTCCACCACAATCTTACCCCAGAAACAGGCTCCAAAACAATAGTCTGTTACTGGTGTGCAGGATATAACCTTTACTCTGTGGAGGATCAAGAGGAACCAGCCAGTTTCTGTCATATTCTTGGCTGAGTGTCTGAACATCATGGGTTCATTCTACACACCCAGAACAGTTAGAACAGGCCTCTATCAACAGACTTTTCTATGTTATATGAGTTTGGTAAAGAACCTATCTCAGGCCCAATGCCTCGGCTTAAATAATTATATTTTGCTACACATGCATTAGTAAGGTTTAACAGAATATTCCCTCACAGTGCTAACGAGCTATATGTGCTAAAGTCCAACCTCAAAACATAAATGGAAAAACCAAAGCCTGTAACAACTTCTCCCTTAAGACAACAAATATATCCTATACTTTTGTTGGACAAGTTTACTCACCACCAACAGAAAACAACTTCCAATTCATATTAAAATGAACTACAATGCTTCACCTTCTACAATATAAACATGGTGTCTACTGGCTGTCAACAATTAAAAACAAGAAAAAACACATTTCTAAATATATATATTTTTCTACAATCTATTTTTTTTTTTTACTCACTAGCTTCTAGAACTCTCGTCTTCCTAAAACTCACTAGCTTCTAGAACTCTCGTCCCCTTGGAATGAGCCCAAACAAAACTCATCTCCAATACGGAAAAACATGCAGTCAAAATCAATTGTGATCCATGGCAACGCACTGGCTAAACACAAAAACCTTTTGACTACACCCCCCTGAAGACAATCAACAACCAAGTTGTCCTTACCACGGACATGTCTGATTTCAAGAGGAAACTCCTGCAATATCCGTAGTAACTTTCCACCTCACTGCAGAGCTTCTCTCTCTTTTCAGGGCTCACTAGATAGGCATGTTGTTGGATCGGGGCCCAGTCCCCAATGTCTTGCTCTAGTACATTTGGTTTGGCACATCTGAGAATGAACAATGATATTCTAAAAGCAGGATAACAATGTCAATATAATTGTACCCAAAAATTGTCAGTTGGTTGCATAAATATTTTTTTATTACTAAATGTAAATATGAAAACCAAATGTCCCTTTGTTAATATGTATTGGCAATAATTAATTTAATGGTGAGGCATGGAATAAAAAATCTATACATAAAAAAAAAAAAAAGTATCTTTTGTCAGGCTGAATGTTTGAAATATGAGGTGATTTGAGACATGCTTCTTCGACAGTGGGATGTTTGAAAGTCGCAAAGAAATACTGGAGTGATGTAAGAATGCGAATCAAATTGATTACAGACCAATTTATTATACTGCGTCCATGTGTATAGGCTGCAAGTGAATTTAAAAAACGACATCTCAACTTTCACTTCAACCGAACGTATATTGGACATCGGGCAGTATTCTTCTCAACGTCTTTTCAATTACATTTTGCTAGGTGGGATAGCCCAATGTCAAAACAAAGTTTAAATGTGCCAAATCAATAACCAATATGCAGAAACAGTTTGTGATAAATTGAGCTATATAAACACAACCATCTGCCACAATAATACATATTACTTGTATTTTTTAAACAGGCATCTTACGTACTGCACAAGAACCAGAAACGCTGTTGTTTTGGCATGTAGCAATAAATCAGTGAAATCAATTAGGAGGGAAAATCAGGTTGTACCTAACACAACTAAAGAAAACACATGGAAATGGGAGATATCTTCACCTCACTGGTTAGAGGACAATCTGCAGAAGACAGTCAGCTACATTTTGGAGTGATGCAATTAAATGTAGGGGTCGCTAAACAAATAAGCCCAAAACTTATTTGTCATCACTCATCGATATCATGTTGAAATCAATTGTGCCGAGAGGAGGGAGATGAGGTTGCACGTCCTGTTAAAACTAACAGCTCAAAAACCACACGGAATAAATGAGAATAATGTGTACATCACTGGTTGGAGGAGAATATGTAGAAAACATCTTACTACATTTTTATTAAAGTGTAACTTGTGATTAAAGTTGGCCACCAACACGGTAAGTGTAAGACAGCACTTTTTTGTTACTCACTTTTTGTTAAATCATATAAATAGTACTCTTTCAATTCAGAGTCTGGATTTTCCCCGAGGCTAATATCCATATCATGTTGAAATCAATATAACAGGGGGCAAACGTTTAGGGTTCTACATTGTGACATCATTAAAATACTCCTTCTACATTGTTAAACATTCAACATTGTGACATAATTTCATTGATATCATGATACAATGCCTTCATGCATGTATTTTCTGATGTGTAATCAGAGAACATTTATCATAGTATCTCTTGTCACATTGAGAACAACTAAAAGGTTTCTCTCCTGTATGTGTTCTGTAGTGTAGAGTCAGTTTGCTAGATGTAGTAAAACTCTTCCCACATTCATCACAGCTAAAAGGTTTCTCTCCTGTGTGTGTTCTCTGGTGTAGTGTCAGATTGCTAGATGTAGCAAAACTCTTTCCACATTCATCACAGCTATAAGGTTTCTCTCCTGTGTGTGTTCTCTGGTGTGATATCAGGCTGGTTGACTGAGTAAAACTCTTCCCACATTGAGTACATCTATAAGGTTTCTCTCCTGTGTGTATTCTTTGGTGTGAAATCAGGTTGCTTAGCTGAGTAAAACTCTTCCCACATTGAGTACAGCTATATGGTTTCTCTCCTGTATGTATTCTCTGATGTACAGTCAGAAGGCCAGATGAAACAAAACTATTCCCACATTTATCACAGGTATAAGGTTTCTCTCCTGTGTGTGTTCTCTGGTGTATCATCAGATTGTTAAAAGTAGTAAAACTCTTCCCACATTGATCACAGCTATATGATTTCTCTCCTGTGTGTGTTCTCTGGTGTGATTTTAATTGTCCTGAGAAAACAAAACTCTTCCCACAGTCAGAGCAGCGGTGAGTTTTCTTTCCTTTGGGTCTCTGCTGGTTTTTCTTGGGGTGTCCTGATCTGCAGAGACTCTTCTCTGCCTCGTCAGCATCATGAGGTTGTTGAGGCTCCCCAGAGGATCCACGATAGTCACCTCTCTCTCCTGTGTAAACAACAAAGTCAGACAGATGTTTAAAGGCCAACAACAGAGGAAATCCCCTGTAAAAAGGTTATGCCAACAGCGTAGCCATGAAGTGCAATATCGGGAGTGCTACTCAAGGAAACTCACTTTAAGTCCTGTGTCTATTCACTAATTCACCACCGTGGGGGAAAACTCAGGGGAGTTCTCATAGGCTGACAGCAAAAATAGCCTCCATTTCCAGGTTGCTTATGAGTGCACTTCACACTTCTTTTGGATTATAATTGTAAGGCTTTTTTAAATCTTAATATATTTGTGTTACTGGTCACAGATCAACTACTTTATTCTTCAACACTTCAACCAGTAAGCTTTGGCAAGCTTTGGCAAGCTTTACCATCAGCCTGACAATGAGGGTTTGTACACTAAGTGTATAGCAATTGGCCCATAACTTCACCTAAAAATAATATAGACCTAGTGTACATGTCCTGGTAATCTGTCTGGCCCTGCGGCCTTGTGAATGTTGACCTGTTTAAAGGTCTTACTCACATCGGCTGCTGAGAGCGCGATCACACAGTCGTCTGGAACAGCTGGTACTCACATGCATGTTTCAGTGTTATTTGCCTCGAAGCAAGCATAGAAGTACTTTAACTCGTCTGGTAGAGCGTCAGAGCCGGTGTAGTACGGTTCGAACTTAGTCCCTATTGATGCTTTGCTTGTTTGATGGTTCGTCGGAGGGCATAGAGGGATTTCTTATAAGCTTCCGGGTTAGAGTCCCGCTCCTTGAAAGCAACAGCTCTAGCCTTTTAGCTCAGTGCAGATGTTGCCTATAATCCATGGCTTCTGGTTGGGGTATGTAAGTACAGTCACTGTGGCGATGTCATCGATGCACTTATTGAGTACTTCCGGCGCCGACAGAGATGGCCGCCTCGTTTCTCGTTCCTAGGAAACTATGCAGTTTTTTGTTTTTTTTACGTGTTATTTCTTACATTGGTACCCCAGGTCATCTTAGGTTTCATTACATACAGTCGAGAAGAACTACTGAACATAAGAGCAGTGTCAACTCACCATCAGTACGACCAATAATATGACTTTCGCGAAGCGGACCCTGCCTTTCACCCAGGACAACGGAATGGATCCCAGCCGGCGACCCCAAAAAACGACTTCGAAAAAGGGGAAAACGAAGCGGTCTTCTGGTCAGACTCCGGAGACGGACACATAGTGCACCACTCCCTAGCATTCTCCTCGCCAATGTCCAGTCTCTTGACAACAAGGTTGATGAAATCCGAGCAAGGGTAGCATTCCAGAGGGACATCAGAGACTGTAACGTTCTTTGCTTCACGGAAACATGGCTCACTGGAGAGACGCTATCGGAGACGGTGCAGCCAGCTGGTTTCTCCATGCATCGCGCCGACAGAAACAAACATCTTTCTGGTAAGAAGAGGGGCGGGGGCGTATGCTTTATGGTTAACGGGACGTGGTGTGACCAAAACAACATACAGGAACTCAAGTCCTTCTGTTCACCTGATTTAGAATTCCTCACAATCAAATGTAGACCGCATTATCTACCAAGGGAATTCTCTTCGATTATAATCACAGCCGTATATATTCCCCCCCAAGCAGACACATCGATGTCTCTGAACAAACTTTATTTGACTCTTTGCAAACTGGAATCCATATATCCGGAGGCTGCATTCATTGTAGCTGGGGATTTTAACAAGGCTAATCTGAAAACAAGACTCCCTAAATTTTATCAGCATATCGATTGCGCAACCAGGGCGGGAAAAACCTTGGATCATTGCTATTCCAACTTCCGCGACGCATATAAGGCCCTGCCCCACCCTCCTTTCGGAAAAGCTGACCACGGCTCCATTTTGTTGATCCCTGCCTACAGACAGAAACTAAAACAAGAAGCTCCCGGGCTGAGGTCTGTTCAACGCTGGTCCGACCAATCTGATTCCACACTCCAAGACTGCTTCCATCACGTGGACTGGGATATGTTCCGTATTGCGTCAGATGACAACATTGACGAATACGCTGATTCGGTGTGCGAGTTCATTAGAACGTGCGTTGAAGATGTCGTTCCCATAGCAACGATTAAAACATTCCCAAACCAGAAACCGTGGATTGATGGCAGCATTCGCGTGAAACTGAAAGCGTGAACCACTGCTTTTAATCAGGGCAAGGTGACTGGAAACATGACCGAATACAAAGAGTGTAACTATTCCCTCCGCAAGGCAATCAAACAAGCTAAGCGTCAGTATGGAGACAAAGTAGAATCGCAATTCAACGGCTCAGACACAAGAGGTATGTGGCAGGGTCTACAGTCAATCAAGGATTACAAAAAGAAAACCAGCACTGTCACGGACCAGGATGCCTTGCTCCCAGGCAGACTAAATAACTTTTTTGCCCGCTTTGAGGACAATACAGTGCCACTGACACTGCCCGCAACTATAACATGCGGACTGTCCTTCACTGCAGCCGACGTGAGGAAAACATTTAAACGTGTCAACCCTCGCAAGGCTGCAGGCCCAGACGGCATCCCCAGCCGCGCCCTCAGAGCATGCGCAGACCAGCTGGCTGGTGTGTTTACGGACATATTCAATAAATCCCTATCCCAGTCTGTTGTTCCCACATGCTTCAAGAGGGCCACCATTGTTCCTGTTCCCAAGAAAGCTAAGGTAACTGAGCTAAACGACTACCGCCCCGTAGCACTCACTTAACGTCATCATGAAGTGCTTTGAGACTAGTCAAGGACCACATCACCTCCACCCTACCTGACACCCTAGACCCACTCCAATTTGCTTACCGCCCAAATAGGTCCACAGACGATGCAATCTCAACCACACTGCACACTGCCCACTGCCCTAACCCATCTGGACAAGAGGAATACCTATGTGAGAATGCTGTTCATCGACTACAGCTCGGCATTTAACACCATAGTGCCCTCCAAGCTCGAGACCCTGGGTCTCGACCCCGCCCTGTGCAACTGGGTACTGGACTTCCTGACGGGCCGCCCCCAGGTGCTGAGGGTAGGCAACAACATCTCCACCCCGCTGATCCTCAACACTGGGGCCCCACAAGGGTGCGTTCTGAGCCCTCTCCTGTACTCCCTGTTCACCCACGACTGCGTGGCCACGCACACCTCCAACTCAATCATCAAGTTTGCGGACGACACAACAGTGGTAGGCTTGATTACCAACAACGACGAGACGGCCTACAGGGAGGAGGTGAGGGCCCTCGGAGTGTGGTGTCAGGAAAATAACCTCACACTCAACGTCAACAAAACTAAGGAGATGATTGTGGACTTCAGGAAACAGCAGAGGGAACAACCCCCTATCCACATCGATGGAACAGTAGTGGAGAGGGTAGCAAGTTTTAAGTTCCTCGGCGTACACATCACAGACAAACTGAATTGGTCCACCCACACAGACAGCATCGTGAAGAAGGCGCAGCAGCGCCTCTTCAACCTCAAATTTGGCTTGTCACCAAAAGCACTCACAAACTTCTACAGATGCACAATCGAGAGCATCCTGTCGGGCTGTATCACCGCCTGGTACGGCAACTGCTCCGCCCACAACCGTAAGGCTCTCCAGAGGGTAGTGAGGTCTGCACAACGCATCACCAGGGGCAAACTACCTGCCCTCCAGGACACCTACACCACCCGATGTCACAGGAAGGCCATAAAGATCATCAAGGACAGCAACCACCCGAGCCACTGCCTGTTCACCCTGCTATCATCCAGAAGGCGAGGTAAGTACAGGTGCATCAAAGCTGGGACCGAGAGACTGAAAAACAGCTTCTATCTCAAGGCCATCAGACTGTTAAACAGCCACCACTAACATTGAGTGGCTGCTGCCAACACACTGACTCAACTCCAGCCACTTTAATAATGGGAATTGATGTAAAATATATCACTAGCCACTTTAAACAATGCTACCTAATATAATGTTTACATACCCTACATTATTCATCTCATATGTATACGTATATACTGTACTCTATATCATCTACTGCATCCTTATGTAATACATGTATCACTAGCCACTTTAACTATGTCACTTTGTTTACATACTCTTCTCATATGTATATACTGCACTCAATACCATCTACTGTATCTTGCCTATGCCGCTCTGTACCATCACTCATTCATATATCTTTATGTACATATTCTTTATCCCCTTACACTTGTGTCTATAAGGTAGTAGTTTTGGAATTGTTAGCTAGATTACTTGTTGGTTATTACTGCATTGTCGGAACTAGATGCACAAGCATTTCGCTACACTCGCACTAACATCTGCTAACCATGTGTATGTGACAAATAAAATGTGATTTGATTTGATTAAGCCAATGACTGATGTGGTATACTCCTCAAGGCCACCGGAAGAATCCCGGAACATATTCCAGTCTGTGCTAGCAAAACAGTCCTGTAACTAAGCATCAGAGTTTTATTAACAGAGTCACTGGTGCTTCCTGCTTTCATTATTGCTTGTAAACAGGGATTAGGAAAATAGAATTATGGTCAGATTTGCCAAATGGAGGGCGAGGGAGAGCTTTGTACGCGTCTCTGTGTGGCGTAAAGGTGGTCTCGAGTTTTTTCCCTCTGGTTGCACATTTAACATGCTGATAGAAGTGAGATAAAACTGATTTAAGTTTCCCTGCATTAAAGTCCTCGGCCACTAGGAGCACCGCCTCTGGATGAGCGTTTTCCTGTTTGTTTATGGCGGAATACAGCTCATTGAGTGTGGTCTTCGTGCATCGGTCTGTGGTGGTATGTAGACAGCTCCGAAAAATACAGATAAACTTTCTAGATAGTGTGGTCTACCAGTAGGCTACAGTAGGTTGTATCTCTCTAGGTCATGCCAGTAGGCTACAGTAGATTGTATCTCTCTAGGTCATGCCAGTAGGCTACAGTAGACTGTATCTCTGAAGGTCATGCCAGTAGGCTACAGTAGATTGTATCTCTGAAGGTCATGCCAGTAGGCTACAGTAGGTTGTATCCAAGTGGTTTTATCTCTCTAGGTCATGCCAGTAGGCTACAGTAGGTTGTATCTCTCTAGGTTATGCCTGTTCGCTACAGTAGATTGTATCTCTCTAGGTCATGCCAGTAGGCTACAGTAGGTTGTATCCAAGTGGAAACAACTATCAACCCAATGTGGAAAGTGTCGAATTTGGTCTACAACAAAATGAATGGCTTATTTGCTACATAAGATTTACTAGATCTAACAGAAGTTTAGTAACGCTTAAGTTATTATGTGGACACATGACATACCGACAACTTTGTTAGAAAACACTCTAGGAGTTGTCATCAGATCGCTGTGCATATTCATGCTAGTAGCTTAGCATCTCTGTCCATTGAATACAGGCGGTTGACGACAACAACCCTCATAGAATATAAACAATAGTTTACAATAATAAGATCTGTCCACCAATCCAAAGAAAGGATAGGTGGGAGCTAGACAATCCGCAGTGCAGCTTTGTGGACAACGACTCCCTTTGTTAGAACGGAGAGACATCTTGTCAGTACATCATAATCTTTGGTGTAGCCAACCCAACTCTCGCATGGCACTATTGGGGGGCACGGTGTGTAGTAAATCACTACATGCCGTGCCCCCCAGTCTCTGGTCAGCATATAGACCCTTCTCAAATATATATGTTAAGTCATTTTTTGGAAACGGAATGGAGAAAACAAGGGGTAACCTACGTCGTCTGATTCTAGACATATCAGTCATCATCCTATTGCCCCTCCATTGAAGAGGTATTGACGAGCCAACTCCGAATATCAAAGTTAAAAACACATTTAAGGCAGTACTTACTGGTGTTAATCAGATCTCCTTTCTCCTCCTCTTCATCTTTCAATGTGACAGTAATCTCCCCTTCCTTCACTCCAAAAACTACATCCTCCTCCTCTTTCACTCTGAACGGGTCTTCCTCTTCTTTCACTGAAACGCATTTCGCTTCTTCTTTCACAGTCTCACCCTCTACTTCTTGTTTTACTGTGACATCCTCCTCTTTCTTCTCCTCTTTCACGACAATGTTCAGCGCCAGAGCTTCTTCCTCCGTCCAACAGACCTCCTCTTCTTTAACAGGAGGGGAATAGTTTAGGGAGCTCATGTTCGGGGATGTTCGCTAGCTAGCTATCATTAGCGACTAGGCTAGGGTTAACTTAACCAGCCAGCTACTATAGCTGACTAATACAAAATAACGTATTATTATATTAAATAGGTTAACAAGTAGATACGATAGAAGTGTGTCTAAAACACAGTAGCAAATATACACCGAAAGCGTATAAATAGCTTGAATCTTTCGGCTATGTCGTCTAGCAGGCTACGGAGGTGGTTGACGAGCTGTTTCTGAAGAACCGTCCACTAGATTATACGTCACGCTGGCAGCGTCGCCTGAAAGACGCACATCGCCGTCTGCTGACTGGAGGGGAAACGGAGTTGAGGATCATATTTCATTTTCAGACAAAGATTATTTTAAATGGATTTAATAAAATAATACTATTATATTGAGACATACAAAGACATGAATGTGTTGATTGATTAGTGCGATTAAAAATGTTTACTACAGCACATTTAAGGCAGTTTCATTAAGTCAAACTAAATCTAAATAAGTAGCCGGCTAATGTCGGTCTATACTGCTGCTACATGGTGTAACAATACATAATGTAGATGTATATCATGAACAGAATAGGTCCATACTGCTCCTACATTTTTGTATTTTTATTTATTTCTTCTTTATTTAACCTGGAGGGCAGTTGAGAACAAGTTAATTTAGACCCAAAGTGTATTTGCTATGTGTGCCATTGCCCGGCTATTAAAAGGGACAGGCGACTATTTGAGACTCAGCCTCAGGAATGTTTGTGTAACAGTACTCTTCTTGCGTTGTGTATAATCAGTCATCGACACGGAACTCCAACGTGTAGCACCAGTCATGTAGATTTATTCTGATAGGAACTACACAAAATTGCACGTCATGCAATGCACGGCTCACCATCCAACTCTGCACTCACGAACGCTGGTTTGGTGCTTGTTCACTGGGCTAGTTACCAAAATAATACAATTACAATATAATATCTTTAATAATGTACCTGATAGGAACAGCACAAAATTGCACGTCATGCAATGCACGGCTCACCATCCAACTCTGCACTGTACAAAATATATGACCCCCCCACCAGACACAGTAAGTTGCTAGCTAATACTGGCGGGAATTCTTTACAACAAAATGCACAACAAATATTCTCCAAAAACCGCTGCATCTTATGTGTGATGTTCGAATAACATTTACAAACAATTTGATATAAATTGTACATTTAAATCATCACTTGAGAGTATAAAAATCACTTTTGATGTACAGTGCTTTGCAAACAACAACTTACCGCTGGTTTGGTGCTTGTTCACTGGGACGATTCTAACTGGAACATCCCCCCTCGTAAGCAAGCTACGCAAACCAGCCAATAAGATGCCATGTTGATTAGGTGAAGACAAAACTCAAACCAAAAACCCATTGGCTTAACAATAAAGTGGCAAGGGGAATCACCAATATAACCCTGTTACATTTTGGTCACATGGAATCAAGTGGTCACTAGATGTCTACGGTGCCAAAGAGATTGTTAGTTGGGGGTGTTGGGAGTGCTGAGTGTGTTGATATAACGGTTATAATGTCAAAATCCCACTTTTAACAACCATCAGAATTGGTAAAAAAAAAAAAGGTTATGCCCGGGTGGCACAGCGATCTAAGGTACTGCATCGCAGTGCTAGAAGCGTCACTACAGATCAGGGTTTGATCCCGGACTGTACCACAACCTGTTGTGATCGGGAGTCCCATAGGGCGGCACACAATTGGCCAAGCGTCGTCCGGGTTAGGGGAGGGTTTGGCTGGGGGGGGGCTTTACTTGGCTCATCGCACTCTAGTGACTCAAATCAAATCAAATCAGATTTGATTCGTCACATACACATGGTTAGGAGATGTTAATCAAAATGTCCAGATAACTTGTTTCATGCGCATCACAGGTGAGGGTGAAATTCAGATGTTCACTGCTTGTATTGATGAAGGAGTGGAATCGATGAAGTTCCTCTGCTGTGCCCTGGAATAGATGGAACGCATCGTCAATGAAGCCTTTTTCAGAGCCCGATGAGGTGCTAGAATGGATTGTTAAGGCGGACAATCAAATTCTTCTCTAACAACCCCACTTACAGATTGGCATAATTAGATGCTATTTTTTAAGCAATTATTGACCATAATGACCTGCGCACTTACTTGTCTTGTCTGTGTTTCTTTTACACCTGCTACGTAAAAGAGACAGAATAATGCACAATGGTCAATGCTATCTGGAAACCTTGGGACATCCCTACCCTAAACCCCTAACCCCAACCCCTACCTTACCCATTTAAATGTCAACTTCAACGGACTATGGACGTCCCTACCCTAAACCCCTAACCTTAACCCCTACCTTAACCCTTTAAATGTCAACTTCAATGGGCTAGGGACATCCCTACCCTAAACCCTAACCCCTACCTTAACCATTTAAATGTCAACTTCAATGGGCTAGGGACGTCCCTACCCTAAACCCTAAACATAAACCCCTAACCTAACCCCTACTGTACCCATTTAAATGTAAACTTCAATGGGCTAGGGATGTCCCTACACTAAACGTAACCCCTACCTTAACCCCTACCTTACCCATTTAAATGTCAACTTCAATGGGTTAGGGATGTCCCTACCCTAAACCCTAACCTTAACCCCTACCTTAACCCTTTAAAATGTCAAATTCAATGGGCTAGGGACAGCCCTACAATAAACCCTAACCTTAACCATTTTAAATGTCATATTCAATGGGCTAGGGACGTCCCTACCCGATACCCCTAACCTTAACCCCTACCTTAACCCCTAACCTTAACCCCTACCTTAACCCTTTAAATGTCAAATTCAATGGGCTAGGGACATCCCCACCCTAAACCATAACCTTAACCCCTACCTTAACCCTTTAAAATGTCAAATTCAATGGGCTAGGGACGTCCCTACCCTAAACCCTAACCTTAACCCCTACCTTAACCATTTTAAATGTCAACTTCAATGGGCTAGGGACACCCTACCCTAAACCCTAACCTTAACCCCTACCTTAACCCTTTAAAATGTCAAATTCAATGGGCTAGGGACGTCCCTACCCTAAACCCTAACCCCTACCGTAACCATTTAAAATGTCAACTTCAATGGGCTAGGGACGTCCCAAAAATGTATCTCTACCTGAAAATACATGATCTAAGTGATTGATAGTTGGTATTCAGCAGTCATAAAGCCTTATTTAATTTAAGGACCTACTAAAATAGTGATTTTGTCAGACAGAATAGACAGAAGCTCTACACTTTATTGACTGACTGATCCATTTATCCTTCCATCCCTCTTCAGCCTTCCTCTCCTCGGAAGACCCAGTGAGGGTGGAGCTCGGTCAGAGAGCTGTTGAGGGACTGGTTAAGAAGAACACTTCAACAGCCAGAGAGGTGAGAGGTCACACATGGTTTAGATGGTAAATATTTATGTATCCTTAGCGATTCATCACTTTAAGAAAAAGGGTATATGTTCCATCATCTATGTTTATTTACATTAGTGCAAATTGTCCACTATTCTACTGTATCTGTCTATGCTGCTCTGACATCGCTCGTCCATATATTTTTATATATTTATTCCTATACTTAGATTTGTGTGTATTAGGTATTTGTTTTGAAATTGTTAGATATTACTGCACTGTTGGAGCTAGGAACACAAGCATTTAGTTAGATACAGTGGGGCAAAAAAGTATTTAGTCAGCCACCAATTGCGCAAGTTCTCCCACTTAAAAAGATGAGAGAGGCCTGTAATTTTCATCATAGGTACATTTCAACAATGACAGACAAAATGAGAAAAAAAATCCAGAAAAACACATTGTAGGATTTTTAATGAATTTATTTGCAAATTATGGTGGAAAATAAGTATTTGGTCAATAACAAAAGTTTATCTCAATACTTTGTTATACACCCTTTGTTGGCAATGACAGAGGTCAAACGTTTTCTGTAAGTCTCCACAAGGTTTTCACACACTGTTGCTGGTATTTTGGCCCATTCCTCCATGCAGATCTTCTCTAGAGCAGTGATGTTTTGGGGCTGTTGCTGGGCAACATGACTTTCAACTCCCTCCAAAGATTTTCTATGTGGTAGAGATCTGGAGACTGGCTAGGCCACTCCAGGACCTTGAAATGCTTCTTACGAAGCCACTCCTTTGTTGCCAGGGCGGTGTGTTTGGGATCATTGTCATGCTGAAAGACCCAGCCACGTTTCATCTTCAATGCCCTTGCTGATGGAAGGAGGTTTTCACTCAAAATCTCACGATACATGGCCCCATTCATTCTTTCCTTTACACGGATCAGTCATCCTGGTCCCTTTGCAGAAAAACAGCCCCAAAGCATGACGTTTCCACCCCCATGCTTCACAGTAGGTATGGTGTTCTTTGGATGCAACTCAGCATTCTTTGTCCTCCAAACACGACGAGTTGAGTTTTTACCTAAAGTTATATTTTGGTTTCATCTGACCATATGACAACCTCCCAATCTTCTTCTGGATCATCCAAATGCTCTCTAGCAAACTTCAGACGGGCCTGGGCACGTCTGGCACTGCAGGATTTGAGTCCCTGGCGGCGTAGTGTGTTACTGATGGTAGGCTTTGTTACTTTTGTCCCAGCTCTCTGCAGGTCATTCACTAGGTCCCCCCGTGTGGTTCTGGGATTTTTGCTCACCGTTCTTGTGATCATTTTGACCCCACGGGGTGAGATCTTGCGTGGAGCCCAAGATGGAGGGAGATTATCAGTGGTCTTGTATGTCTTCCATTTCCTAATAATTGCTCCCACAGTTGATTTCTTCAAACCAAACTGCTTACCTATTGCAGATTCAGTCTTCCCAGCCTGGTGCAGGTCTACAATTTTGTTTCTGGTGTCCTTTGACAGCTCTTTGGTCTTGGCCATAGTGGAGTTTGGAGTGTAACTGTTTGAGGTTGTGGACAGGTGTCTTTTATACTGATAACAAGTTCAAACAGGTGCCATTAATACAGGTAACGAGTGGAGGACAGAGGAGCCTCTTAAAGAAGAAGTTACAGGTCTGTGAGATCCAGAAATCTTGCTTGTTTGTAGTTGACCAAATACTTATTTTCCACTATAATTTGCAAATAAATTCATTAAAAATCCTACAACGTGATTTTCAGGATTTTTTTTTTCTCATTTTGTCTGTCATAGTTGAAGTGTACCTATGATGAAAATTACAGGCCTCTCTCATCTTTTTAAGTGGGAGAACTTGCACAATTGGTGGCTGACTAAATACTTTTTCCCCCACTGTATTACTGCACTGTTGGTGCTAGAAACACAAGTATTTATTTAGATATTACTGTTGGAGCTAGAAACACAAGCATTTAGTTAGATATTACTGCACTGTTGGAACTAGAAACACAAGCATTTAGTTAGATATTACTGCACTGTTGGCGCTAGAAACACAAGCATTTAGTTAGATATTACTGTACGGTTGGAGCTAGGAACACAAGCATTTAGTTAGATATTACTGCACTGTTGGTGCTAGAAACACAAGCATTTAGTTAGATTATTACTATTGGAGCTCGGAACACAAGCATTTAGTTAGATACTACTGTTGGAGCTAGGAACACAAGCATTTCCTTAGATATTACTGCACTGTTGGAGCTATGAACACAACCATTTAGTTAGATATTACTGCACTGTTGGAGCTAGGAACACAAGCATTTAGCTAGATATTACTGCACTGTTGGTGCTAGAAACACAAGCATTTAGTTAGATATTACTATTGGAGCTAGGAACACAAGCATTTTGTTAGATACTACTGTTGGAGCTAGGAACACAAGCATTTAGTTAGATATTACTGCACTGTTGGAGCTGTGAACACAACCATTTAGTTAGATATTACTACACTGTTGGAGCTAGAAACACAAGCATTTAGTTAGATATTACTGCACTGTTGGAGTTAGAAACACAAGCATTTAGTTAGATATTACTGCACTGTTGGAGCTAGGAACACAAGCATCTAGTTAGATATTACTTGTTAGATTTTGCTGCACTGTAGGAACTAGAAAGCATTTCGCTACACCTGCAATAACATCTGCTGAACACCTGTATGTGACCAACAACATTTGATTTCTGAATGTCATTTGTGTAGAATGTATTTTTCCCCACTCATTCACCCCATCTCTTTACATTTCTGATGCATATTCAGTGGCCTGACTGCATCCAGATGATGTCAAAGGCCCACCCTGGTAGATCTGATCCTAATGCAGCTTGGAGTGATCGGATGACAGAAGTCACATTTAGGTGCCAGGTGTAACTGAGGCCGTATCCATTATTTTGAGTGTTTTATATAATGACTAAATGTGTTTCTTTCTGTGTTGCAGGGGCAGTCAATAAATGGAACGACAAGGCCACAGAGCTGTGGGAGACCATCTCAAGCCCCTGGTAGAGCCGGGGGTGGTGTTTACCACTACACCACGCCGTCAGCAGGCTGGAAAAGTGGGATTGATAGTGATTTACATACTAAGAGGGACCAAGAGTCTGTTGATTGGTCAGTCATTGGGTTCATTTGTTGAAATCAAATCAAGCTTTATTTATACAGCACATTTCAGACATGGAAGCAACACAATGGCTTCACAGGAAAATACAATGAAAATAAACATAAATATTTATAACACAACAAACAGAATAACAACAACTGAAAGACTAATGAGCACCCTAGGGAAATGCCATTGATTAAAATATTAATTGAATGCAATATCCAACCCAAAATATAAACTTGTTTTTTTAGGAGGTCCCTTAAACAGAAGGGGGAACTAACAACAACAAACAAAACACATGGGGGTTTAGGAGGGGCTCTGAAAGACACTATGGGGGTGTCCACTGAAAGTTGACTAGTGACAACAACTGGGACCTAAAAGACACCCACCATGAGACCCACTAAATATGCCCAAGAAGAGGCAAACAAAAGTACATGTTGCTTCTCTCTCTTCTCAGGGTTCACTAGACAGGCATGATGTTGGATCTGGGCCCAGTCCCCAATATCACCCCTTTGTTAATATGTATTGGCAATAATTAACTTAATGGTGTGGCATGGAATAATAAAACATTTATCTTTTGTCAGGCTGAATGTTTGAAATGTGAGTAGGTGATTTGAGTCATGCTTCTTCAGTTGTGGAATAAAGACAATTAGCACTTGAATGTTGTAAAGAAATACTGGAGTGATGTAGGATTGTTAATATAACTGATTGTAGACAAATTGATTATACTGCGTCCATGTGTGTGTATATATATATATATATAACATTTGTTTACCTTTATTTAACTAGGCAAGTCAGTTAAGAACAAATTCTTATTTACAATGACAGCCTACCGGGGAACAGTGGCTTGTTCAGGGCCAGAACGACATATTTGTACCTTGTCAGCCCGGGGACTCTAACCACCAGGCTACCTGAAAGTACGTTGAAATTAAGTTGTTTTCAAGTAATTTAAAAAACGACGCGAAAAATACAGATTTTAAACTTTCACTTTCAACTACAACCAAACTAATATTGGACGTCGGGCATAGTCTTCTTTTCAATTGCTAGGTGTCCCAATGTCAAAACACAGGTTTAACGTGTCCAAATCAATAACCAATATGCAGAAACAGTTTGCGATTAATTGAAAACCTAAACATAAAATGTACTACATACACAAACATCTGCCACAATAATCATATTACTTGTATTTTTTAAAACTAGCAACTTATAAACTGCACAAGCCCCAAAAACGCTATCTTTTGACAAGTAGCAATAAATCACTGATATCGATTAGGGGGGGGGGAATCAGGTTGCACGTGCTGTTGAAACTAACACACACAAAAAAAACATGGAAATGGGAGATATTTTTTACCTCACTGGTTAGAGGACAACCTGCAGAAGACATTCAGCTACATTTTTGGAGTGATGTATTTAAATTTAGGGGTCGCTAAACAAAGGAACACAACACTTATTTGTCATCACTCATCAATATCATGTTGAAATCAATTGCGCCAAGAGGAGGGAGATGAGGTTGCACGTCCTGTTAAAACGAACAGCTCAATAAGAGAGAATAAAGTAGATGTCACGGGTCAAAATTTTGATTGATGACCCTATGTGAACCTATGTGAACTCTATGTGAACCCTATGTAGTGATGACGTGTGCATGTCTTCTGGTCAGGCAAGCCTGGTTAGGTGGGGGCTATGGGGTGAGTAAGGGTCCATTTGACAGGCCGTTAATGATTGATGACCCAAGCCTGATTTATGACCCTATGTAATGATTTATGACCCTATGTCATGTAGAAGGGTGCATGCCCTGGGTTGAGTAAGTGACCATGTGTCAGGTCAACCTGTTACTGTTTCTCACGGTTTGGGTTGGTTAAGGCCCCTTATAAAGCCGCTGAACAATACCTGTTTAAGAGTGCACAAGATCTTAAGAATAACCATGGAATTTGGGATCGGTACCAAAGCAGTGATGACTGTAACAACTGAAACAGGCCTTCGGGTTGCCCATAGAGCAAGGGCAAAGTATCAACCAGCAATATATGATGCGCCAAAAAAACGTTTTTTAAATGTGTATAGAACCCAAATACCGCCAGCAAATGCTCTGACAGATCAAGTGTTGATGTCTAATGGCCAGCAGTGGGGGTATCGGTTTGATTACCTGGCCTGTAGAGTGACCCTCTATACGGTAGATGAAGGAGAAGAATATACAGACCAGACTGTAGGCTTGGAATATGGTGTTGAGGACTGGTCGGTTTTTCGCAAGGTTGTGTGTCCTGAACTGAGCCTTATCACCAAGGGGTATAGTGTGTTCACGGGCCACGAGACCCGTTGGGAAGGTACCCCGGACTCCTCAGGACAAATATTTCACAGGGTGAAAATACAAAGAAAGAATGGCCGACCGTGCGGCAGCGTGGAGTTCTATATCGGCACCGAGGCAATCCGAAACCACAACCTTAGGGGTGGTGGCCTGACTGGGGATACCCGACTGCGTCTGCTTATTCCTTTTAAGAGTTGGGATGTACTGGAATTGAAAATGTTGCAACCGTTGGATGCTCTCTTTGTACAGAGCCAACAGCGTCAGAGCCTTGTTCATTTAAAGAAGTGCATAATATATACGAATCGTAAAGATTACGATGCAAAAGAGCCTCAAGAAGATACAGCGTCAGAAGAAAACTAAGTAAGCGGATGCTTTAACCCCGCCCCCCCAGATACCCAAGGTCCTTGTTCTACAATAAAAAGAAAAAAAGCAGCCAGTTCTTCATTTCAGCATACACCATGGATCTCCAGACCATCTACGAGGAAGCCACTACGTCATGGGGGCCCGACACTAAAGACTCTATGCCACGAAGCCCTACACTCTACGCACCCCTGGCAAGACCCGTGACACCCCCGACATTTACCCAGCCTGAGGATGTGTTTGATGGGGTGGCCAGTACTGTTTTTGTGGATACAATCAAGGCCTCTGTAGCTACACTTTTAAACGTGGTGATTGGCGAATATATACGAGAAAAATGCATCGGCTGTGAGATCAATCATCCCAGCCAGCGTCGTCATCCTTGCCTCTACGACCCTCCTAGATACTACTTTTTCAATCATTTTGAGGAGCTGGTGAAAAGACTGTGGTCCTGCCGTTTTATACCAGCGCTGGTCATCGCCCTGGAGTCTATGGGTATTGCGCCGTCTATCCCTAGAGTTTACGGGGTAACCGAAGCCTTCCTACATGAACTGAAGGAGGCCCTCTTCATCCATGAGAAACTCAAAGAAATCCGACACACCCTGGTGGACGACAACAAATACAGGGAAGCTGTGATGGCTGATGTGATGCTTTTCTGGCTCAATAAATCCCAAGAGACCGAGTGACATTTTGTTTATTTAGAGCTATGGGTAACTATGTGTCTACGATGTTTGAGCGAATAAATACATTTTTTCTTTTGAGAGACCTTACAAATGTTATGCATCAGATTATTGAAAATAAAGTGAACAATGTAAAGTTCTACACAACCCACAATACAGGGGTTATTGTAGAGCGTGTGTTAAAAATGGAGCAAATCATGAAACATGTCCGACATACGGGCGAGAGTTTACAATGGTCACATATGGTATCAAGGCTTGTTGAGGATTCTGAAGAACTAGAAATAACTTTGGCTAAGATTTTACATTATTTGTTTGAACCACCCTTTAATGTGAATGTGTATCATATTTGTTGTTTATATACTTATATATCAGACGTGTGTTTTAAAAATTCAGCGAAACAAACCTGTAAATCTAAACAATATATACAGGGTGTTGCATGCTGTGATTGTTGAGAAAACGGGGACTTGTATCTTGCAACAAATCCTGAATTGTCTGTATACGTAATAATTGTTGCATTCTTAAAATAAAAATTCACAAACTGAAATGTTGTCGTTATATGAAAGTGGCTCATTACAGTTATTGTACCTCAGAGAGGCAAGAAGGATGGCTGAGCAGCTGTTGAAAAACATATATTATAATCCCTCTAACCCCGGGTCTTATGGGGGTAAAGAGCGTTTACAGAGAGCTATAGTCGAAGAAACAGGTAGTCTGTTAAGCGATGCTAAAGTGAATGAATGGTTATCAGAGCAAGATGCCTACACTCTACATAAACCTGTAAGAAAACATTTTCCAAGAAATAGAGTTTTTTCTACGCATCCATTATCCCAATTTCAGGCGGATCTATGTGACATGCAGTCCCTTGCCGATAAAAATGATGGAAATCGCTACATGCTAACGGTTATAGATATTTTCTCTAAATTAGCCTATGTAAGGGTGTTAAAAAATAAGAGCGGGGCAGAGGTGACCAGGGCCTTTGAATCGATCTTGAAGGCAGGAGGCGCCCCCAAGAAAGTGCAGACGGATGGCGGAAAAGAATTTTTTAATCAAACATTTCAGAAGCTAATGAATAAGTATAATATAGTACATTTTGCTACAGGCTCTGATTTGAAAGCTTCGGTTGTGGAACGCTTTAATAGGACTTTGAAAGAGCGGATGTGGCGCTATTTTACAGCTCACAACACCAACCGATATACAGACATAGTTCAGGATTTAGTAAACGGTTACAACCACAGCTACCATAAGACTATACGTATGAAGCCCTCGGAGGTCTCTTCGGAAAACTCTTTTCAAGTCTTTAAAAATATGTATGGTTTGTTCCCACTTCGCCGTAAGAAAAAAATGACTTTTAAATTCCTAGTGGGTGACTTGGTGCGTATATCAAAGTTGAGGGGTGTTTTCGACAAAAAATACGAACAAGGCTTTAGCTCGGAGTTGTTTACCGTTACCGAATGTCTGCCACGCATTCCGCCGGTCTACAAATTAAAAGATTATGACGGGGATCTTATAGAGGGATCTTTTTATGAGAAGGAATTACAGAAGGTCCAGTTGGGTAAAGACAAAGTCTTTCACGTGGAGGAGATTCTAGATCAGAAGAGAGAAAAGGGTAAAAAATGGTTGCTGGTCCGCTGGAAAAACTGGCCTCAAAAGTTCAACAGTTGGGTATTGGAGCAGGATGTGGTGGAGGCAACGGGGGTTAATTTAAACCCCTAGTCATGATAACTAGCGCATCATTCGCGTGTACACAGTTGGGCATCATGGAACACAGCGGCTTCTACCTGACTCTCCCCAGTAATGCGTCGGCACAGATATATCGTAATAATCAGAGTTCGAAGTATACAACCAATTTTCCAAAGCCTATAGAGTTATCAGAGGCTTGGGAAGTAGGTCTCAGCGAGATTACATACCCCCATAGTTGGTATAATATCAAAGCTAAGGACCGTGATTTTTATTGCAAAAGGTTCTCGGAACCTGCGAAACTTATTAAGCTTAAAAAAGGTTTCTATAGAACCGTCGACAGGATCGTCTCAGAGTTGAATGAACACCTAACCCTGAACAAGATGGAAATATTCCTATTCTACAATCCAATCCATAAAAGGATACAAATCTCAGGGCCTGCTAACGGAGGTATAAAGACCAGCGGTAATTTATCCTACATGTTGGGGATGGGTCCCAATAAATGGACGTATGTGAACGATAAATTATTCCCATTCCCTGCGGATATACATGCAGGCTTTTACAACATATTTGTCTATACCGACATCATAACCTATCAAAGGGTCGGAGACAGCTGTGTGCCCCTCCTGCGAACAGTTCATATAGACGGCAAGGATGGGGACATCGTCACTGTCAATTATGACAAGCCGCACTACGTACATGTCAGCAAGAACTATATTGAAAACATTCTGGTTGAGCTTAAAACGGATCAGAACGAAAACATTGAATTTACTTATGGTAAAACGATTGTAAAACTCCACTTTAGACCCACCAAAACCTCTCTACATATATAATAGCTGTATTATATTTATAAACATAATACAAATAAAAGGGTTATGGAGCACCATCAGCTCGACCCTAACCGTTATGTTTCATACTATGTGGATCAAGTGGGTAATGGACTACCAGGATATCATGGAGCGCCGACAATGTATGGTTCGGGGATAGGAGGTATATTCCGTAACCTCTTCAGGATGGTTTTACCGTTTATGAAGAGAGGCTTCAGCATAGCCAAACCACATTTAAAATCAGCGGCTAAAAATATAGTAAGTGAGGTTGTAGCCAATGCTATGACCCGAAGGGCGTCACCAGAGGTGGAGCATCAAGAAGGCTCGGGGCTTATGATATTGTCTCGAAGGCCAAAAAAGAGACCTCCTGGTTTAAGGCGTAGACCTGCACCTAAAAAGCGGCGGTTAACTGTTAAAAGAACCTCAGTAAGTCAAAGACGGGGTAAAGTGAGGAGGTCTGTACCAAAACAGGCTAAAAGAATACTAGGAAGTATTTTCTAAAAGAATAAGTGACATGGCTCTTTTACATCGAATGTCCTCTGAAGCTATAAAGACAGAACTTGATCTTTTCACGGCACCGTTAACGCAGCATTCAATAGATAGATCCAGTTATGTGGAGATAGCCCCTCTCTCTGCTATTACCGATAACGGGCCTATCGAATTTTTCATACCAGGCCATGGTGACAACTATCTGGACCTCAACAACACCTTGGTGCATTTACGTCTAAAAGTGACCAAAAGAGATGGGTCTAATATTGCAGACGATGCCAAAGTGAGTCTCATTAATTACCCCTTGGCCACCATTTTCTCCCAAGTTGATGTGACTTTGGGTGAACGCCTAATCAGTCAAAGCAGCGCTACATACCCTTATAGAGCCATCATGGAGTGTTTACTAAACTACTCCGAAGACACTCTCAAAACCCAATTTAGCGCCGGGCTGTTTAGCAAGGATACTGCAGGAGCCTCTATGGAATCGACAGACCCTTCCACCGGTGCAAACAAAGGACTAGCGGCACGAGCTCGCTACTGCGCCGAATCTCGAGAGTTTCATTTGCTAGGCCCTATACACTCTGACATTTTCTTTCAAGAACGGTTACTCTTAAATTCGGTTGATTTAAGATTAAAATTAACCAGGGCCAAGGATGATTTTTGCCTGATGTCTCCCCAAGACGGGGATTTTAGTTTGAAAGTGTTGGGGGCAACCCTTTTTATTAAAAAAGTATCTGTATCTCCGGCCGTGCGCCTGGGTCACTCACATGCTTTGATGAAAGGAAATGCCCTTTACCCTCTCCAAAGAATTACCATGAAAACCTTTAGCATACCTGTGGGCAGTAGAATCTGCAGTCAAGAAAACCTATTTCTAGGCCCTTTACCTAGATATGTGGTTATAGGTCTGGTTGATCACACCTCTAATACGGGAAGTTTAGATAAAAACCCCTTTAATTTTCAGCACTTCAATGCAGAGTATGTAGCGCTCTGTCAGGACGGACGTCAGGTTCCGGCGAAGGCTTTCCAACCACAATTTAATAACAACATATCTGTGCGAGAATTTTACAATCTATTCCTGGCTACAGGGCGACATCTAAAAGATCTCTCTTTACCTATTGACAGAAATGATTTTGCAGAGGGTTACACATTGTATGCTTTCAATTTATCACCTGATGATGACACCTCAGGAAATCTGTCTGTGGTGTCCCAAGGTAACCTCAGGCTGGAAATGCGTTTCCGTACACCTTTAGCCTGTACAGTTAGCATGATTGTTTACGCATGCTCTGATTCAATCTTGGAAGTGAATGCCCGAAGACAGGTCTTAGTGGATTATTATTAAGGACCTTTGAACAAAGACATGAATACCCAAGAGTTGGACGGGCTCATGAGCCGCTTGATTGGAAAACAATTTTGTGGAGTGTTGGCTTGTGATGAATTACCTATGGAGATATGGTCTGAGAGGCCTGCAATGTTTATTGTCAATACCCATCCTAAACACATGCCTGGTGAACATTGGCTAGCTATGACATTAGAACAGGAAGGTGGACGAAAAATCTCAACTTTTTTTGATTCCTATGGCTTTCCCCCCGGTTTTTCACATTTCCCTAAATCTATTAAAGATTTTTTGACCCTAAACGGTACAAAGATCTACTACAACATCAAACAAGTGCAAGATAACCTTTCCACTACATGCGGTCACCACTGTGTATTTTACCTGTGCCAAAGAGCCCGGGGAGTTTCTTTTGAAGATGTTATGTCTCTTTATAAGGATGATTTAAGAAGTAATGATAACCTTGTATCTTGTTTTGTTAGAAAATATCAAAAGTGTTCAAATGTGTGTCCTTTAAGAACGCGTAATCAAGGCGTATGCTCACGTCATATGTTTCAAGAATGCCACAAATGTTAACTTGCTTATTTTTCAAATAAAAAATTTATTGAATTTAATCATAGTCATTCAAAAGTCATTTTCAAAAGTCTAACCAAGCCGAGAGATCGGGTTTAGGAAAAGGTCCTGAGACGTTCATGGGAGTAAATGAGTTAGCATCATCGCTTTCATAGGGGGACGGTGTCGTTGGGGCATCTTTAGGGGTGCTGTATCTCGTTGAAGGCTTTTGTTTTAAAGCTTGAATCTGTTGACGAAGCTTATGGTTGGGTACACCGGAGAGGGGGATGTTGAGGATTGCCAGGGCCTTAAGAAACTGACGCCAGCCGGGAGGCCTTCGGTCATCAGCAACCTTGTGGGCAGCCGTGGTACTTTTAAGCAAGTCCTGCATATGGGACCCCCTAACCACAGAGCCCTGAAGGATAAACTCTCCAGAGTCGTTCCAAGCAGCTATCCCCTTTGAGTCTTTTATCTTGTTCATAATGTATTTAACATTCTTCCTGTTACGTAAAGGCACATGTGTCAGTAGGTCATGCATAACTTTATCTTCAAATGGCATTTGAGCTTCACCCGACATATTATCTCCACTAGGTAAGATCGACGGTACAGGCCTTACAGGGGCATGGCTATCGTTAGGTTCGACATCTGTTAAAGGGTCCGGTAGGGAAAGGGTTAAATGGTTAGTCTCTCTCTCCCCTTGCTTTACCCGAGTCAAATACCTTTGCATTAGGTTTGTGTATTTTTGAATCTTATCATAGGGGTTCAATCCTTTTCGGTTCAAAACATCCTTCATGGCCGTATCCAAATCATTTTCCGCTGTTTGTCTGATATCTTCAGGACCCTGCATTTGTTTTTTAAGTCTATCCAACTCTTGTTGAGGCACCAAGTACATTTTAGTGGCCATCACACCACGTGTTCAACCCCCACGTCTGGCCGCAATAAGGCTGGTGATGAAGGGCACGGCTATACTGAGTAAAGGTAGAAGAAAACCCCCAGACTGTTGTATACTATGTCTTTTCTTTTGAAGACTGGCCCTTTTATTGGCAAAGAGTTTGATCGCTGTCTTTTGTCTCCTTAATTTTTTCAATTGGTTCAGGGTGAGTGGAATGCGTCCTTTGAGAAGATTCAAAGCAATCTCACATAGGGCTAATATGAGATCTGAAGAACAGCGACCCAAGATGGCCTTCCGTTCTTTAGCTGTAGAACCCACTAGCCTTCTCAAGAGGGGGAGGTTTCTTTTTAAACGCAGAGACATAGCGTTTACTTTTTAGGAAGGTATGCAGCAGGCCTCTCCCCCGGAAACAGCCCTGTACGTAGCCTAAGGTGTTCTGGAGTATTTGCTTTTAAATCCACGATTAAATAAGAAAATGGCTCTTTGGTAGCATCCTCATAGCTCTCCATAAAGTATGATTTCCGTCCAGGGTACATCTGCTGAGCTAGAGTGCTAATTTGCAGTTTGTCTCTAGGATTTTTAAACAATACCATGTAGTTGGCATTCAAGCTAATGGTCCGACTATTTTTACCTTGGTGAAACACATTCTGGACCAAGTAAAGCACGGACAGGTTTCTATGATGAGTATATTGGGTAAAAGCTTGTGCAATTTCAGGGTGTTCGCTACCAGCAAATAGCATATCGTCCAAAACCAGCAGATTATTTACATGTGGGGGGAGAAGTTCATCATCAGACAGAGAATCGGGTATTCCTTCAACAAACTTGATTTTTATTGTCTTCAATAATTCATCATACAGAGGTTGGTAACATGAATAACACCATACAATATTGTCAGGCTTTTGAGATAACACATGTTCAGAATTCTCTAAAATACTTTTTACAAAAAAAGTTTTACCACTGTTTGAAGGGCCTGCAATTAATGCTGAAAAAGGCAATTGTAGACGGGGGTCAAAACCCTCGACAGCAGTCATAATATCTTAAGCTTTAAGACACACTGGGGCTTGTAGCATAAGTCAGTAGCCAAAGGGCAATGTGGTACCGTCAGGCAATAGCTGTCTCTTGTCATAGACTACCCTGAATCTTTTAGTGAGTGGTGCGTTTCTTAGATGGAACCCCTTTTTATCCCTCACTATTTTGTTGTAGGAGCTCAAAATCTCCAAGTCACTATTCTTGTCCTTTACGAACCCCTCGACCAAGCGCGTGATTGATTCCAAGTTTACACGCGGTGCATTTTCATAGTTTTGAGTCACGCCTTTGGCTTTCAACACCACGTGATTGGCTTTAGTCCTAAAAGCATAGCTTTTTGGACCACATGAGGACCATTCTGTAATATGGTCACCCTCTTCGAGTTCACTCGTTAAACCCCCAAGATAGTTGCTAAGTGGGGGGGTCCAATCCCCCGGTTTGCTTACATAGACCACAGAGTCTGTGTCGTGGTAAAGAACCCGCCTCTGAAGCTGTTCCATGAGGGTGTACAGTTCAAGGCGGCCATAGGCTGTGGTAAATGCTGCAAGAAACACATTTACATTACCCGGGGGTAGAACCCACTTTTGGTGGCGCCTCCATTGCACCAAGGCAATGTCTTGACTCAAGAAGGAAAAATGTGAAATTTCGTATTGGTCCGAAAAAACAAATTCCAAAAATTCTTCGGGGTCTTTAATGATCGAAGTTGTTAGCATATTGCATCTCTGCGCTAATTTCCCCCAAAGGGAGTTCAAGTACAATTTCGACACATTTCTTTTGGTTTTGTTGACCTCTATTCTGTCAGGGTCAAGAAGTATGCCTTCTCTGTCATGGTAGTCTTGAATGTACTGGTCTTTACTTTCTTGATCTGTGACCGATGCAGGATAGCCTGAAGCCATCTGCTTGCATCTCAAGAAGGTTTTGATGTACTCTTTAAAAAGTGTGTCTGATTTCCTGGAAAAGTTCCACACTTCAAAGATTTTGGCCACACGATACCCCTTCTCTAAAGCCTTAGAGAATTCTACAGTGACCCATACACCGGTCAGGGCTCTTTCTTGATCTGTGTGATCACAGGGGTTTTCCTGGTTGTGGTTTTCACAGCATGTGCGACAAAGGGGAAAGAAAAGTTTTCCTTTAGGACCCTTGTAAGGCAACACAGGTATAAACAGCCCCCTAGGAGGGTAGACAGTCGCTTTGATTAAACCAAAATAATTTTGGGGTTCGTCAAAGTCGCTGTGAATAATTTCAGGATGCCCTATAGGATAGAATGAGGAACTCATTACATGAGGATATAGGGATGTAAAATCTACATAGCCTATTGTCTCGTCGGGTTGAGCTACATAACGCAATGTCAAAGCATTGGTCCGGCCTCCAAACAAGGCCTGTCGCGGTTCCAGGGGCTCTGGAGGGTCATAATGGGTAAGGAAGGCCTTAACACTAGGATCTGCCTTTTTGAGGGCTGTCCATTCGTGCTCCCACAAAACCACAACTTTTAACCCGTAAGTAGCCTTTAAAGAATTCAGTTTGTCTTGAAACTCTTGGTACATTTCCCCAAAAGTCTTTTGGGTTAGGACACACAAGGTGTGGGGGACAAAGCATAATTTACAACCGTGGAAGAAACAACCGTTGTACTCATACACTGTCTCAACCCCGTCAATCTGTGTGTATCCATCTACATGGTAAGGCCCAAAAGCCTTCTCCCCCCGATTCAAAGCATGTTGGATAAAAATATCTTTATCCTGGGCCAAGTACTCCAACCATTGAATGGAACCACTAGAGTAGGCCTTGAATTGGCGTCGGTAGTTGTCTGGCGATGGGATAGCTATAGATTCAGGAGTTAGATAGTGTGTACGATAGGTTTTCATGCACGCTGATGCAATAGTTGTACAGCTCCAGGGGTCAATGCCCGCATCTTTGATTACCTCTTCTCTGAATCTGAGGCATCCTTCACGAAGTATAACAACGTCATTGTCACAGTATGATTCCATCTCTTTATGGAAATCAAAAGTGCCATGTCTTACGGTCTCGTACCATGTCATGAATCTCTCACGCTCTTTGGGAGACATTTGATCACACCCGTACATTTCGGGGGCTGGATAAGATCCTATATAATGTAGATTCTCCTCAGATGTGAAGAAATGAGGGAAATAGCCTTTGACAGAGTTTTCAAAACCCAAGGCCTCTGGCATTTGAGCCAATCTCATGGGTAAGAAGCTTAAGCTGTCAATGTATCTCTGTTTGAAGGCGGGGTCAACAAAGCATAATATTTTACTCCCTTGAGCTATGACACTGGGTGCCACGCCTTGCTGTATCAAAGGGTTCAGAAGCAGATAGGAGTCATAGGCCCTAGCATTGTGAGCTATAAACGTGAAGTTTCTGTACTGGGCTTTTCTAAAATGTTTTAGAAAGAGTCGGGCACAATCGGGTCCCTCGGCCGACCATTTTTCACCCTTGAAAGTCATGGTTGACACAAAAATAGGCAAATGAACCCCTGATTGCTGAGTTGTCTCAAAATCATAAAACACATATTTCTCTGTATGTTCATCTTCAGCCAAGGGCTGAATGTAACACTCATGTGTTACTTCTTGAACCGCTTCCGCGTCTCTGCTTTTCAAAGGACCTTTACAGATTGGGCAGTGTATAATTCCACAAACATGAGGTTTAGGGCTATCTATTTTAAGGTTGTAATTGCAATGACATTTTGGACATTTCTTGTTAATGTCACAACTGCTTACAGATTTACATGCCTTGGGATGCCATGTTTCAGTTTTGTGTTTTTCGTAACAGTAGGCCGAACGACATGTGCGGTGACAATCCGCACAGGGGGTCAAGTTTAGCGGCTGCATAGGGCAATGTTTATCCAGACATACTGAACAGTTGTAACGGCACGAGTGCCCCCCCATGCGTGTGTAGCCGGTATGACAGGCTGGACAGACATATGGCGCGCCTAAAAAGGCTGTGATGTTAGTTACGGCATAGTAATGCTCATTTTGCACATAAAAGTACATAGTCTTAGGATGTGGTTCGGGTATATTTTGGAACTTGAGGAGAGCGTCATTAGCCCTACTGTGGTACAAAACCACAATCTTGATGTTCAGAAAGTTTTCAAATTTGACTATGTCTGAGAAAGCCACAGCATCCTGTATACCGAGACCCACCGCAGTTTGTAGCTCTCGAGCTTTATGTAACGCGGCTTGATCCGTACATCCGGGGCTGAGTAAGTGGGCCAAACCTATGGCAAAACATAGCTTATTACCTGGATTGTGAACGTTTATGAGATAGGCCCTTTTATTGCTTATGATTTCGGACTGCATTAAACTCTCGAGCTTTCGTCTCTGACCCCCGCCCCCTTGTGGTTGGCGTACTAATTGTACTACAAGTTCGAGGGTCCTATCTGCTAGCACGTTTAAATTTGACTGTACAAGGCGTTCTAGCAGTTTAAACAAATTGTTCAAGCTCTGCTTCACCATTCTGTAAAATAAGCGATACCTTGCTCTGTAGACTGTCTCCACAAATTTCCAACTGTAAGAGATCCCTAGGTTCGCTATAATCTCTAATCCTCGCTAACAGTTCATTCAAAGTGTCCATAAGCATTACGTAAAACACAGCATATTCCCGAATCTGACCCCCCCATGCGAAATTGAAAAACTGGCGAACCTCAATATTGTTGAATTTATTTCGACGCAAAACATGTACACTTCGATCAAGACCTCCCCCCTCCAGATTTACTAGGCAATTGTCCAACTGTTCAAAAACATCGTATTGGGTTTCAGACTCTTCGGACATTGGTGTTAAAGGCTGATTTATAGGTGTCTGGGGTGCCGAATTAAACCTAGCGCTCTCGTTCTGTACACTGATCTCAAGACCGCCCCCCTCCAGATTTGCTAGACATTTGTCCAACTGTTCAAAAACATCATATTGCCTTTCAGACTCTTCGGACAATGTTGTTAAAGGCTGTCTTAGAGGTGTCTGTGGGGCCGAATTAAACCTAGGGCTCGCGTTAAGCTGGGTAATTAGAGATATGATGGTTTCGGGAATCTGTGTTAACATGTTTTCCTCGGAAGGCCCTGACTCATTCATACGTGTAATAATGTCTATGAGTTCGGAGGGAATCTGGGATAATAGATTTTCATCTATTGTCATTATGTCAATTACCCCCGAATCATTCATATGGTTAACTATATCTTGGAGCTCTGTAGGGATCCTGGCTAAGAGTGTTTCAATTGTCTCACTTTGGTCTATAGGGGGCGCCATCTGTCTAATTAAGGATGTGTGTGGTGTGTGTGTGTGTGTTTTACATGTGTGTTTTTTAACGGCGGTATTTGCTTGTTTTAGCCCTAATGTTTTTTAACATACGGGGTAGCTCGCTACGCCAGAATGACACATCCTGATTGTATTGATGCTCGAGTAGAATACACATGCGCCTCTGGAGTAGAGCCTTTCGTGATTTTAAACCCAGGGTAAACGCTTTGAAAAAACGTTCTTGGTCTATTTCAGAATCTGCTGTTTCCCCCACAGAATTGGCCGATTCAAGAAGGTTGGCAGCTTCACAGAACATCAAATCGTCTACCTCAGAAATGTCATTTAAATCTTTGACATCATCAGGTTTCGCTGGTGTCTTTGGAGCCTCCTCGGGGATGCTTGTCTGGGCATCCTCCGATGTTTGTGCGTTGTGTTCATAAGCCGGTGAAGAGTCTGAAATAAAAATAATACATACACAAATAGGTTATTAACCCTAAAATATGTTAAAAATGCCAAATACATTTCAGATATAAGCCTATATATTAACAATACATTAATTAATACCTCGGCTTTTTTGACGAGGGCTGTTCTGAAGAAGCTCTGAAACAGGCTTTTGTCTTTGTTCAACCTGTATTACAACATCTGCAGGTCCGGTAGATGGGGAGCCTGAAAAAAACAAACAAAAAAAACAGCATTAGGCCTGTTTTAACATATTCCGGCATAAAAAAAATATATAAATATTAAAATAATAATATATATATAATAATAATATAATTGATTCATACCTAGTCCTTGGAACGACGTCTCGTGAATATCGGCCAGTAGAATTGTTCGGGTGAAGCGGAA
>NW_022263722.1:0-44829 GCF_002021735.2 Oncorhynchus kisutch
ACACTTCATGCAGCCTTGTCTTACGACAAACCTACTGTCATGTAAACAATGACAAGAAACTGTCATTTAACAAGACAAGCACTTCTCATGTAATACTGATGTCACAATGTCAGATGAGAAAGAAGACATTACTTACTTTCAGAGAGCAGCGTGCATCACACTCTCTAACCAACTGAGCTAACCGCCGCTGGCTACAGAGCACAATTGTGAGATGCACCGAGCCTCTGCAAGTGCTGGAGCGCAAACTAACAAGTCACCAACAGCATAGACTGACAAGACTGGACACTCTTAGTTGCTCCTTGTGGCAATTCCAAACAGCTGGGGAATTTTGATCAATTGGTATTGTGTTTGCTTAGCATGCTATAGGTATTGGATTCGATGCCGCATTCCCCAAAAACAATTTGTTTTGTGGATCCAAGAAAGCTCCAGTTCACACTTCATGCAGCCTTGTCTTACGACAACCTACTGTCATGTAACATGACAAGCAACTTTCCTGTACACTGATGTCAAAATGTCAGATGAAAAAGCAAGACATTACTTACTTTCAGAGGAGCAGCGTAGAACACGCCATTGAGGCCCACAAACAAAGCTGTGGATAGTTTCCTTTAAGCCAGAGCATAAAGAAAGAACAAATACAAACGCCGAAACCCGGGATCGAACCAGGGACCTTTAGATCTTCAGTCTAACGCTCTCCCAACTGAGCTATTTCGGCAATTAACTAAATTAAATTCTGTGGCACCCTTGACAATTCACATGCATGTGACTCACAATTTTGACAGTCAAAAAGTACATCATAGCCAGTACGGGGATCGAACCCATGACCTTGGCGTTATTAGCAACACGCTCTAACCAACTGAGCTAAACAGGAACTATCAATTGGCGCAATTGTTGAGATTGCACCGAACCTCTGCAAGTGCTGGCGAGTAAACTAACAAGTCAACCAACAGCTATCCTGACAGACTGGACCCTCTTGGTTGCTTCTGTGAATTTCCAAACGGCTGGGGAATTAGCTCAAATACTTTGCATTCGTGAGGTAGTGGGATCGATGCCCGCATGCTCCAAAATCACATTGTTTATGGATCCAGAAAGTGCTCCAGTTCACACTTCATGCAGCCTTGTCCTACGACAACCTACTGTCATGTAACAATGACAAGCAACTTTCCTGTAACACTTGATGTCAAAATGTCAGATGAAAAAGCAAGACATTACTTACTTTCAGAGGAGCAGCGTAGCACACGCCATTGAGGCCCACAAACAAAGCTGTGGATAGTTTCCTTGAAGGCCAGAGCAGAGAGAGAAGAACAAATACAAATGCCGAAATCCGGGATTGAACCAGGGGACCTTTAGATCTCAGTCTAACGCTCTCCCAACTGAGCTATTTCGGCAATTCACTAATTCAATTCTGTGGGCAACCTTGACAATTCACATGCATGTGACTCACAATTTTGACAGTCAAAAAGTACATCATAGCCAGTACGGGGATCGAACTCATGACCTTGGCGTTATTAGCACCACGCTCTAACCAACTGAGCTAACCGGCCGCTAGCTATTGGACGCAATTGTTGAGATGCACCGAGCCTCTGCAAGTGCTGGAGCGTAAACTAACAAGTCAACCAACAGCATAGCCTGACAAGACTGGACAAGACTTGGTTGCTTCTTGCGGAATTTCCAAACGGCTGGGGAATTAGCTCAAATACTTTGCATGCGTGAGGTAGTGGGATCGATGCCCGCATGCTCCAAAATCACATTGTTTTATGGATCCAAGAAAACTCCAGTTCACACTTCATGCAGCCTTGTCTTACGACAACCTACTGTCATGTAAACAATGACAAGAAGAACTGTCATTTAACAATGACAAGCAACTCTCATGTAATACTGATGTCACAATGTCAGATGAGAAAGAAGACATTACTTACTTTCAGAGAGCAGCGTATCACACACTCTAACCAACTGAGCTAACCAGCCGCTGGCTACAGAGCACAATTGTTGAGATGCACCGAGCCTCTGCAAGTGCTGGAGCGCAAAATAACAAGTCCACCAACAGCATATACTGACAAGACTGGACACTCTTAGTTGCTCCTTGTGGCAATTCCAAACAGCTGGGAATTTGATCAATTGGTATTGTGTTTGCTTAGCATGCTATAGGTATGGGATCGATGCCCGCATTCCCCAAAACAATTTTTTTTGTGGATCCAAGAAAGCTCCAGTTCACACTTCATGCAGCCTTGTCCTACGACAACCTACTGTCATGTAACAATGACAAGCAACTTTCCTGTAACACTGATGTCAAAATGTCAGATGAAAAGCAAGACATTACTTACTTTCAGAGGAGCAGCGTAGCACACGCCATTGAGGCCCACAAACAAAGCTGTGGATAGTTTCCTTGAAGCTAGAGCAGAAAGAAAGAACAAATACAAATGCCGAAACCCGGGATCGAACCAGGGACCTTTAGATCTTCAGTCGAACGCTCTCCCACTGAGGTATTTCAGCAATTCACTAAATTAAATTCTGTGGCACCCTTGACAATTCACATGCATGTGACTCACAATTTTGACAGTCAAAAAGCACATCATAGCCAGTACGGGGATCGAACCCATGACCTTGGCGTTATTAGCACGACGCTCTAACCAACTGAGCTAAACGTGAACTATCAATTGGCGCAATTGTTGAGATGCACCGAGCCTCTGCAAGTGCTGGCGAGTAAACTAACAAGTCAACCAACAGCATAGCCTGACAAGACTGGACCCTCTTGGTTGCTTCTTGTGGAATTTCCAAACGGCTGGGGAATTAGCTCAAATACTTTGCATTCGTGAGGTAGTGGGATCGATGCCCGCATGCTCCAAAATCACATTGTTTTATGGATCCAAGAAAGCTCCAGTTCACACTTCATGCAGCCTTGTCCTACGACAACCTACTGTCATGTAACAATGACAAGCAACTTTCCTGTAACACTGATGTCAAAATGTCAGATGAAAAAGCAAGACATTACTTACTTTCAGAGGAGCAGCGTAGCACACGCCATTGAGGCCCACAAACAAAGCTGTGGATAGTTTCCTTGAAGCCAGAGCAGAAAGAAAGAACAAATACAAATGCCGAAACCCGGGATCGAACCAGGGACCTTTAGATCTTCAGTCTAACGCTCTCCCAACTGAGCTATTTCGGCAATTCACTAAATTAAATTCTGTGGCACCCTTGACAATTCACATGCATGTGACTCACAATTTTGACAGTCAAAAAGTACATCATAGCCAGTACGGGGATCGAACCCATGACCTTGGCGTTATTAGCACCACGCTCTAACCAACTGAGCTAAACGGGAACTATCAATTGGGCGCAATTGTTTGAGATGCACCGAGCCTCTGCAAGTGCTGGCGAGTAAACTAACAAGTCAACCAACAGCATAGCCTGACAAGACTGGACCCTCTTGGTTGCTTCTTGTGGAATTTCCAAACGGCTGGGGAATTAGCTCAAATACTTTGCATTCGTGAGGTAGTGGGATCGATGCCCGCATGCTCCAAAATCACATTGTTTTATGGATCCAAGAAAGCTCCAGTTCACACTTCATGCAGCCTTGTCCTACGACAACCTACTGTCATGTAACAATGACAAGCAACTTTCCTGTAACACTGATGTCAAAATGTCAGATGAAAAAGCAAGACATTACTTACTTTCAGAGGAGCAGCGTAGCACACGCCATTGAGGCCCACAAACAAAGCTGTGGATAGTTTCCTTGAAGCCAGAGCAGAAAGAAAGAACAAACACAAATGCCGAAACCCGGGATCGAACCAGGGACCTTTAGATCTTCAGTCTAACGCTCTCCCAACTGAGCTATTTCGGCAATTCACTAAATTCAATTCTGTGGCAACCTTGACAATTCACATGCATGTGACTCACAATTTTGACAATCAAAAAGTACATCATAGCCAGTACGGGGATAGAACTCATGACCTTGGCGTTATTAGCACCACGCTCTAACCAACTGAGCTAACCGGCCACTAGCTATTGGATGCAATTGTTGAGATGCACCGAGCCTCTGCAAGTGCTGGAGCGTAAACTAACAAGTCAACCAACAGCATAGCCTGACAAGACTGGACCCTCTTGGTTGCTTCTTGCGGAATTTCCAAACGGCTGGGGAATTAGCTCAAATACTTTGCATGCGTGAGGTAGTGGGATCGATGCCCGCATGCTCCAAAATCACATTGTTTTATGGATCCAAGAAAACTCCAGTTCACACTTCATGCAGCCTTGTCTTACGACAACCTACTGTCATGTAAACAATGACAAGAAACTGTCATTTAACAATGACAAGCAACTCTCATGTAATACTGATGTCACAATGTCAGATGAGAAAGAAGACATTACTTACTTTCAGAGAGCAGCGTATCACACACTCTAACCAACTGAGCTAACCAGCCGCTGGCTACAGAGCACAATTGTTGAGATGCACCGAGCCTCTGCAAGTGCTGGAGCGCAAACTAACAAGTCCACCAACAGCATATACTGACAAGACTGGACACTCTTAGTTGCTCCTTGTGGCAATTCCAAACAGCTGGGGAATTTGATCAATTGGTATTGTGTTTGCTTAGCATGCTATAGGTATTGGGATCGATGCCCGCATTCCCCAAAAACAATTTTTTTGTGGATCCAAGAAAGCTCCAGTTCACACTTCATGCAGCCTTGTCCTACGACAACCTACTGTCATGTAACAATGACAAGCAACTTTCCTGTAACACTGATGTCAAAATGTCAGATGAAAAAGCAAGACATTACTTACTTTCAGAGGAGCAGCGTAGCACACGCCATTGAGGCCCACAAACAAAGCTGTGGATAGTTTCCTTGAAGCCAGAGCAGAAAGAAGAACAAATACAAATGCCGAAACCCGGGATCGAACCAGGGACCTTTAGATCTTCAGTCTAACGCTCTCCCAACTGAGCTATTTCAGCAATTCACTAAATTAAATTCTGTGGCAACCCTTGACAATTCACATGCATGTGACTCACAATTTTATCAGTCAAAAAGTACATCATAGACAGTACGGGGATCGAACTCATGACCTTGGCGTTATTAGCACCATGTTCTAACCAATGAGCTAAACTGGCACTAGCTATTGGACGCAATTGGTTGAGATGCACCGAGCCTCTGCAAGTGCTGGGCGCAAACTAACAGTCCACCAACAGCATAGACTGACAAGACTGGACACTCTTAGTTGCTCCTTGTGGCAATTCCAAACAGCTGGGGAATTTGATCAATTGGTATTGTGTTTCTTAGCATGCTAAAGTATGGATCGATGCCCGCATTCCCCAAAAACACATTTTTTGTGGATCCAAGAAAGCTCCAGTTCACACTTCATGCAGCCTTGTCCTACGACAACCTACTGTCATGTAACAATGACAAGCAACTTTCCTGTAACATGATGTCAAAATGTCAGATGAAAAAGCAAGACATTACTACTTTCAGAGGAGCAGCGTAAGCACACGCCATTGAGGCCCACAAACAAAGCTGTGGATAGTTTCCTTGAAGCCAGAGCAGAAAGAAAGAACAATACAAATGCCGAAACCCGGGATCGAACCAGGGACCTTTAGATCTTCAGTCTAACGCTCTCCCAACTGAGCTATTTCGGCAATTCACTAATAAAATTCTGTGGCACCCTTGACAATTCACATGCATGTGACTCACAATTTTGACAGTCAAAAAGTACATCATAGCCAGTACGGGGATCGAACCCATGACCTTGGCGTTATTAGCACCACGCTCTAACCAACTGAGCTAAACGTGAACTATCAATTGGGCGCAATTGTTGAGATGCACCGAGCCTCTGCAAGTGCTGGCGAGTAAACTAACAAGTCAACCAACAGCATAGCCTGACAAGACTGGACCCTCTTGGTTGCTTCTTGCGGAATTTCCAAACGGCTGGGGAATTAGCTCAAATACTTTGCATGCGTGAGGTAGTGGGATCGATGCCCGCATGCTCCAAAATCACATTGTTTTATGGATCCAAGAAAACTCCAGTTTACACTTCATGCAGCCTTGTCTTACGACAACATACTGTCATGTAAACAATGACAAGAAACTGTCATTAACAATGACAAGCAACTCTCATGTAATACTGATGTCACAATGTCAGATGAGAAAGAAGACATTACTTACTTTCAGAGAGCAGCGTATCACACACTCTAACCAACTGAGCTAACCGGCCGCTGGCTACAGAGCACAATTGTTGAGATGCACCGAGCCTCTGCAAGTGCTGGAGCGCAAACTAACAAGTCCACCAACAGCATAGACTGACAAGACTGGACACTCTTGGTTGCTCCTTGTGGCAATTCCAGAGAGCTGGGGAATTTGATCAATTGGTATTGTGTTTGCTTAGCATGCTATAGGTATTGGGATCGATGCCCGCATTCCCCAAAAACACATTTTTTTGTGGATCCAAGAAAGCTCCAGTTCACACTTCATGCAGCCTTGTCCTACGACAACCTACTGTCATGTAACAATGACAAGCAACTTTCCTGTAACACTGATGTCAAAATGTCAGATGAAAAAGCAAGACATTACTTACTTTCAGAGGAGCAGCGTAGCACACGCCATTGAGGCCCACAAACAAAGCTGTGGATAGTTTCCTTGAAGCCAGAGCAGAGAGAAAGAACAAATACAAATGCCGAAACCCGGGATTGAACAAGGGACCTTTAGATCTTCAGTCTAACGCTCTCCCAACTGAGCTATTTCAGCAATTCACTAAATTCAATTCTGTGGCAACCTTGACAATTCACATGCATGTGACTCACAATTTTGACAGTCAAAAAGTACATCATAGCCAGTACGGGGATCGAACTCATGACCTTGGCGTTATTAGCACCACGCTCTAACCAACTGAGCTAACCGGCCGCTAGCTATTGGACGCAATTGTTGAGATGCACCGAGCCTCTGCAAGTGCTGGAGCGTAAACTAACAAGTCAACCAACAGCATAGCCTGACAAGACTGGACAAGACTTGGTTGCTTCTTGCGGAATTTCCAAACGGCTGGGGAATTAGCTCAAATACTTTGCATGCGTGAGGTAGTGGGATCGATGCCCGCATGCTCCAAAATCACATTGTTTTATGGATCCAAGAAAACTCCAGTTCACACTTCATGCAGCCTTGTCTTACGACAACCTACTGTCATGTAAACAATGACAAGAAACTGTCATTTAACAATGACAAGCAACTCTCATGTAATACTGATGTCACAATGTCAGATGAGAAAGAAGACATTACTTACTTTCAGAGAGCAGCGTATCACACACTCTAACCAACTGAGCTAACCAGCCGCTGGCTACAGAGCACAATTGTTGAGATGCACCGAGCCTCTGCAAGTGCTGGAGCGCAAAATAACAAGTCCACCAACAGCATATACTGACAAGACTGGACACTCTTAGTTGCTCCTTGTGGCAATTCCAAACAGCTGGGGAATTTGATCAATTGGTATTGTGTTTGCTTAGCATGCTATAGGTATTGGGATCGATGCCCGCATTCCCCAAAAACAATTTTTTTTGTGGATCCAAGAAAGCTCCAGTTCACACTTCATGCAGCCTTGTCCTACGACAACCTACTGTCATGTAACAATGACAAGCAACTTTCCTGTAACACTGATGTCAAAATGTCAGATGAAAAAGCAAGACATTACTTACTTTCAGAGGAGCAGCGTAGCACACGCCATTGAGGCCCACAAACAAAGCTGTGGATAGTTTCCTTGAAGCCAGAGCAGAAAGAAAGAACAAATACAAATGCCGAAACCCGGGATCGAACCAGGGACCTTTAGATCTTCAGTCGAACGCTCTCCCAACTGAGCTATTTCAGCAATTCACTAAATTAAATTCTGTGGCACCCTTGACAATTCACATGCATGTGACTCACAATTTTGACAGTCAAAAAGCACATCATAGCCAGTACGGGGATCGAACCCATGACCTTGGCGTTATTAGCACGACGCTCTAACCAACTGAGCTAAACGTGAACTATCAATTGGGCGCAATTGTTGAGATGCACCGAGCCTCTGCAAGTGCTGGCGAGTAAACTAACAAGTCAACCAACAGCATAGCCTGACAAGACTGGACCCTCTTGGTTGCTTCTTGTGGAATTTCCAAACGGCTGGGGAATTAGCTCAAATACTTTGCATTCGTGAGGTAGTGGGATCGATGCCCGCATGCTCCAAAATCACATTGTTTTATGGATCCAAGAAAGCTCCAGTTCACACTTCATGCAGCCTTGTCCTACGACAACCTACTGTCATGTAACAATGACAAGCAACTTTCCTGTAACACTGATGTCAAAATGTCAGATGAAAAAGCAAGACATTACTTACTTTCAGAGGAGCAGCGTAGCACACGCCATTGAGGCCCACAAACAAAGCTGTGGATAGTTTCCTTGAAGCCAGAGCAGAAAGAAAGAACAAATACAAATGCCGAAACCCGGGATCGAACCAGGGACCTTTAGATCTTCAGTCTAACGCTCTCCCAACTGAGCTATTTCGGCAATTCACTAAATTAAATTCTGTGGCACCCTTGACAATTCACATGCATGTGACTCACAATTTTGACAGTCAAAAAGTACATCATAGCCAGTACGGGGATCGAACCCATGACCTTGGCGTTATTAGCACCACGCTCTAACCAACTGAGCTAAACGGGAACTATCAATTGGGCGCAATTGTTGAGATGCACCGAGCCTCTGCAAGTGCTGGCGAGTAAACTAACAAGTCAACCAACAGCATAGCCTGACAAGACTGGACCCTCTTGGTTGCTTCTTGTGGAATTTCCAAACGGCTGGGGAATTAGCTCAAATACTTTGCATTCGTGAGGTAGTGGGATCGATGCCCGCATGCTCCAAAATCACATTGTTTTATGGATCCAAGAAAGCTCCAGTTCACACTTCATGCAGCCTTGTCCTACGACAACCTACTGTCATGTAACAATGACAAGCAACTTTCCTGTAACACTGATGTCAAAATGTCAGATGAAAAAGCAAGACATTACTTACTTTCAGAGGAGCAGCGTAGCACACGCCATTGAGGCCCACAAACAAAGCTGTGGATAGTTTCCTTGAAGCCAGAGCAGAAAGAAAGAACAAACACAAATGCCGAAACCCGGGATCGAACCAGGGACCTTTAGATCTTCAGTCTAATGCTCTCCCAACTGAGCTATTTCGGCAATTCACTAAATTCAATTCTGTGGCAACCTTGACAATTCACATGCATGTGACTCACAATTTTGACAATCAAAAAGTACATCATAGCCAGTACGGGGATAGAACTCATGACCTTGGCGTTATTAGCACCACGCTCTAACCAACTGAGCTAACCGGCCACTAGCTTTTGGATGCAATTGTTGAGATGCACCGAGCCTCTGCAAGTGCTGGAGCGTAAACTAACAAGTCAACCAACAGCATAGCCTGACAAGACTGGACCCTCTTGGTTGCTTCTTGCGGAATTTCCAAACGGCTGGGGAATTAGCTCAAATACTTTGCATGCGTGAGGTAGTGGGATCGATGCCCGCATGCTCCAAAATCACATTGTTTTATGGATCCAAGAAAACTCCAGTTCACACTTCATGCAGCCTTGTCTTACGACAACCTACTGTCATGTAAACAATGACAAGAAACTGTCATTTAACAATGACAAGCAACTCTCATGTAATACTGATGTCACAATGTCAGATGAGAAAGAAGACATTACTTACTTTCAGAGAGCAGCGTATCACACACTCTAACCAACTGAGCTAACCAGCCGCTGGATACAGAGCACAATTGTTGAGATGCACCGAGCCTCTGCAAGTGCTGGAGCGCAAACTAACAAGTCCACCAACAGCATATACTGACAAGACTGGACACTCTTAGTTGCTCCTTGTGGCAATTCCAAACAGCTGGGGAATTTGATCAATTGGTATTGTGTTTGCTTAGCATGCTATAGGTATTGGGATCGATGCCCGCATTCCCCAAAAACAATTTTTTTTGTGGATCCAAGAAAGCTCCAGTTCACACTTCATGCAGCCTTGTCCTACGACAACCTACTGTCATGTAACAATGACAAGCAACTTTCCTGTAACACTGATGTCAAAATGTCAGATGAAAAAGCAAGACATTACTTACTTTCAGAGGAGCAGCGTAGCACACGCCATTGAGGCCCACAAACAAAGCTGTGGATAGTTTCCTTGAAGCCAGAGCAGAAAGAAAGAACAAATACAAATGCCGAAACCCGGGATCGAACCAGGGACCTTTAGATCTTCAGTCTAACGCTCTCCCAACTGAGCTATTTCAGCAATTCACTAAATTAAATTCTGTGGCACCCTTGACAATTCACATGCATGTGACTCACAATTTTGACAGTCAAAAAGTACATCATAGCCAGTACGGGGATCAAACCCATGACCTTGGCGTTATTAGCACCACGCTCTAACCAACTGAGCTAAACGTGAACTATCAATTGGGCGCAATTGTTGAGATGCACCGAGCCTCTGCAAGTGCTGGCGAGTAAACTAACAAGTCAACCAACAGCATAGCCTGACAAGACTGGACCCTCTTGGTTGCTTCTTGTGGAATTTCCAAACGGCTGGGGAATTAGCTCAAATACTTTGCATTCGTGAGGTAGTGGGATCGATGCCCGCATGCTCCAAAATCACATTGTTTTATGGATCCAAGAAAGCTCCAGTTCACACTTCATGCAGCCTTGTCCTACGACAACCTACTGTCATGTAACAATGACAAGCAACTTTCCTGTAACACTGATGTCAAAATGTCAGATGAAAAAGCAAGACATTACTTACTTTCAGAGGAGCAGCGTAGCACACGCCATTGAGGCCCACAAACAAAGCTGTGGATAGTTTCCTTGAAGCCAGAGCAGAAAGAAAGAACAAATACAAATGCCGAAACCCGGGATCGAACCAGGGACCTTTAGATCTTCAGTCTAACGCTCTCCCAACTGAGCTATTTCGGCAATTCACTAAATTAAATTCTGTGGCAACCTTGACAATTCACATGCATGTGACTCACAATTTTGACAGTCAAAAAGTACATCATAGCCAGTACGGGGATCGAACCCATGACCTTGGCGTTATTAGCACCACGCTCTAACCAACTGAGCTAAACGTGAACTATCAATTGGGCGCAATTGTTGAGATGCACCGAGCCTCTGCAAGTGCTGGCGAGTAAACTAACAAGTCAACCAACAGCATAGCCTGACAAGACTGGACCCTCTTGGTTGCTTCTTGCGGAATTTCCAAACGGCTGGGGAATTAGCTCAAATACTTTGCATGCGTGAGGTAGTGGGATCGATGCCCGCATGCTCCAAAATCACATTGTTTTATGGATCCAAGAAAACTCCAGTTTACACTTCATGCAGCCTTGTCTTACGACAACATACTGTCATGTAAACAATGACAAGAAACTGTCATTTAACAATGACAAGCAACTCTCATGTAATACTGATGTCACAATGTCAGATGAGAAAGAAGACATTACTTACTTTCAGAGAGCAGCGTATCACACACTCTAACCAACTGAGCTAACCGGCCGCTGGCTACAGAGCACAATTGTTGAGATGCACCGAGCCTCTGCAAGTGCTGGAGCGCAAACTAACAAGTCCACCAACAGCATAGACTGACAAGACTGGACACTCTTGGTTGCTCCTTGTGGCAATTCCAGAGAGCTGGGGAATTTGATCAATTGGTATTGTGTTTGCTTAGCATGCTATAGGTATTGGGATCGATGCCCGCATTCCCCAAAAACACATTTTTTTGTGGATCCAAGAAAGCTCCAGTTCACACTTCATGCAGCCTTGTCCTACGACAACCTACTGTCATGTAACAATGACAAGCAACTTTCCTGTAACACTGATGTCAAAATGTCAGATGAAAAAGCAAGACATTACCTTCTTTCAGAGGAGCAGCGTAGCACACACCATTGAGGCCCACAAACAAAGCTGTGGATAGTTTCCTTGAAGCCAGAGCAGAAAGAAAGAACAAATACAAATGCCGAAACCCAGGATTGAACCAGGGACCTTTAGATCTTCAGTCTAACGCTCTCCCAACTGAGCTATTTTGGCAATTCACTAAATTCAATTCTGTGGCAACCTTGACAATTCACATGCATGTGACTCACGATTTTGACAGTCAAAAAGTACATCATAGCCAGTACGGGGATCGAACTCATGACCTTGGGATTATTAGCACCACGCTCTAACCAACTGAGCTAACCGGCCACTAGCTATTAGACGCAATTGTTGAGATGCACCGAGCCTCTGCAAGTGCTGGCGAGTAAACTAACAAGTCAACCAACAGCATAGCCTGACAAGACTGGACCCTCTTGGTTGCTTCTTGCGGAATTTCCAAACGGCTGGGGAATTAGCTCAAATACTTTGCATGCGTGAGGTAGTGGGATCGATGCCCGCATGCTCCAAAATCACATTGTTTTATGGATCCAAGAAAACTCCAGTTTACACTTCATGCAGCCTTGTCTTACGACAACATACTGTCATGTAAACAATGACAAGAAACTGTCATTTAACAATGACAAGCAACTCTCATGTAATACTGATGTCACAATGTCAGATGAGAAAGAAGACATTACTTACTTTCAGAGAGCAGCGTATCACACACTCTAACCAACTGAGCTAACCGGCCGCTGGCTACAGAGCACAATTGTTGAGATGCACCGAGCCTCTGCAAGTGCTGGAGCGCAAACTAACAAGTCCACCAACAGCATAGACTGACAAGACTGGACACTCTTGGTTGCTCCTTGTGGCAATTCCAGAGAGCTGGGGAATTTGATCAATTGGTATTGTGTTTGCTTAGCATGCTATAGGTATTGGGATCGATGCCCGCATTCCCCAAAAACACATTTTTTTGTGGATCCAAGAAAGCTCCAGTTCACACTTCATGCAGCCTTGTCCTACGACAACCTACTGTCATGTAACAATGACAAGCAACTTTCCTGTAACACTGATGTCAAAATGTCAGATGAAAAAGCAAGACATTACTTACTTTCAGAGGAGCAGCGTAGCACACACCATTGAGGCCCACAAACAAAGCTGTGGATAGTTTCCTTGAAGCCAGAGCAGAAAGAAAGAACAAATACAAATGCCGAAACCCGGGATTGAACAAGGGACCTTTAGATCTTCAGTCTAACGCTCTCCCAACTGAGCTATTTTGGCAATTCACTAAATTCAATTCTGTGGCAACCTTGACAATTCACATGCATGTGACTCACGATTTTGACAGTCAAAAAGTACATCATAGCCAGTACGGGGATCGAACTCATGACCTTGGCATTATTAGCACCACACTCTAACCAACTGAGCTAACCGGCCACTAGCTATTAGACGCAATTGTTGAGATGCACCGAGCCTCTGCAAGTGCTGGAGCGTAAACTAACAAGTCAACCAACAGCATAGCCTGACAAGACTGGACCCTCTTGGTTGCTTCTTGCGGAATTTCCAAACGGCTGGGGAATTAGCTCAAATACTTTGCATGCGTGAGGTAGTGGGATCGATGCCCGCATGCTCCAAAATCACATTGTTTTATGGATCCAAGAAAACTCCAGTTCACACTTCATGCAGCCTTGTCTTACGACAACCTACTGTCATGTAAACAATGACAAGAAACTGTCATTTAACAATGACAAGCAACTCTCATGTAATACTGATGTCACAATGTCAGATGAGAAAGAAGACATTACTTACTTTCAGAGAGCAGCGTATCACACACTCTAACCAACTGAGCTAACCAGCCGCTGGCTACAGAGCACAATTGTTGAGATGCACCGAGCCTCTGCAAGTGCTGGAGCGCAAACTAACAAGTCCACCAACAGCATAGACTGACAAGACTGGACACTCTTAGTTGCTCCTTGTGGCAATTCCAAACAGCTGGGGAATTTGATCAATTGGTATTGTGTTTGCTTAGCATGCTATAGGTATTGGGATCGATGCCCGCATTCCCCAAAAACACATTTTTTTGTGGATCCAAGAAAGCTCCAGTTCACACTTCATGCAGCCTTGTCCTACGACAACCTACTGTCATGTAACAATGACAAGCAACTTTCCTGTAACACTGATGTCAAAATGTCAGATGAAAAAGCAAGACATTACTTACTTTCAGAGGAGCAGCGTAGCACACGCCATTGAGGCCCACAAACAAAGCTGTGGATAGTTTCCTTGAAGCCAGAGCAGAAAGAAAGAACAAATACAAATGCCGAAACCCGGGATCGAACCAGGGACCTTTAGATCTTCAGTCTAACGCTCTTCTAAATGAGCTATTTCGGCAATTCACTAAATTAAATTCTGTGGCACCCTTGACAATTCACATGCATGTGACTCACAATTTTGACAGTCAAAAAGTACATCATAGCCAGTACGGGGATCGAACCCATGACCTTGGCGTTATTAGCACCACGCTCTAACCAACTGAGCTAAACGTGAACTATCAATTGGGCGCAATTGTTGAGATGCACCGAGCCTCTGCAAGTGCTGGCGAGTAAACTAACAAGTCAACCAACAGCATAGCCTGACAAGACTGGACCCTCTTGGTTGCTTCTTGTGGAATTTCCAAACGGCTGGGGAATTAGCTCAAATACTTTGCATTCGTGAGGTAGTGGGATCGATGCCCGCATGCTCCAAAATCACATTGTTTTATGGATCCAAGAAAGCTCCAGTTCACACTTCATGCAGCCTTGTCCTACGACAACCTACTGTCATGTAACAATGACAAGAAACTGTCATTTAACAATGACAAGCAACTCTCATGTAATACTGATGTCACAATGTCAGATGAGAAAGAAGACATTACTTACTTTCAGAGAGCAGCGTATCACACACTCTAACCAACTGAGCTAACCAGCCGCTGGCTACAGAGCACAATTGTTGAGATGCACCGAGCCTCTGCAAGTGCTGGAGCGCAAACTAACAAGTCCACCAACAGCATAGACTGACAAGACTGGACACTCTTAGTTGCTCCTTGTGGCAATTCCAAACAGCTGGGGAATTTGATCAATTGGTATTGTGTTTGCTTAGCATGCTATAAGTATTGGGATCGATGCCCGCATTCCCCAAAAACACATTTTTTTGTGGATCCAAGAAAGCTCCAGTTCACACTTCATGCAGCCTTGTCCTACGACAACCTACTGTCATGTAACAATGACAAGCAACTTTCCTGTAACACTGATGTCAAAATGTCAGATGAAAAAGCAAGACATTACTTACTTTCAGAGGAGCAGCGTAGCACACGCCATTGAGGCCCACAAACAAAGCTGTGGATAGTTTCCTTGAAGCCAGAGCAGAAAGAAAGAACAAATACAAATGCCGAAACCCGGGATCGAACCAGGGACCTTTAGATCTTCAGTCTAACGCTCTCCCAACTGAGCTATTTCGGCAATTCACTAAATTAAATTCTGTGGCACCCTTGACAATTCACATGCATGTGACTCACAATTTTGACAGTCAAAAAGTACATCATAGCCAGTACGGGGATCGAACCCATGACCTTGGCGTTATTAGCACCACGATCTAACCAACTGAGCTAAACGTGAACTATCAATTGGGCGCAATTGTTGAGATGCACCGAGCCTCTGCAAGTGCTGGCGAGTAAACTAACAAGTCAACCAACAGCATAGCCTGACAAGACTGGACCCTCTTGGTTGCTTCTTGCGGAATTTCCAAACGGCTGGGGAATTAGCTCAAATACTTTGCATGCGTGAGGTAGTGGGATCGATGCCCGCATGCTCCAAAATCACATTGTTTTATGGATCCAAGAAAACTCCAGTTTACACTTCATGCAGCCTTGTCTTACGACAACATACTGTCATGTAAACAATGACAAGAAACTGTCATTTAACAATGACAAGCAACTCTCATGTAATACTGATGTCACAATGTCAGATGAGAAAGAAGACATTACTTACTTTCAGAGAGCAGCGTATCACACACTCTAACCAACTGAGCTAACCGGCCGCTGGCTACAGAGCACAATTGTTGAGATGCACCGAGCCTCTGCAAGTGCTGGAGCGCAAACTAACAAGTCCACCAACAGCATAGACTGACAAGACTGGACACTCTTGGTTGCTCCTTGTGGCAATTCCAGAGAGCTGGGGAATTTGATCAATTGGTATTGTGTTTGCTTAGCATGCTATAGGTATTGGGATCGATGCCCGCATTCCCCAAAAACACATTTTTTTGTGGATCCAAGAAAGCTCCAGTTCACACTTCATGCAGCCTTGTCCTACGACAACCTACTGTCATGTAACAATGACAAGCAACTTTCCTGTAACACTGATGTCAAAATGTCAGATGAAAAAGCAAGACATTACTTACTTTCAGAGGAGCAGCGTAGCACACACCATTGAGGCCCACAAACAAAGCTGTGGATAGTTTCCTTGAAGCCAGAGCAGAAAGAAAGAACAAATACAAATGCCGAAACCCGGGATTGAACCAGGGACCTTTAGATCTTCAGTCTAACGCTCTCCCAACTGAGCTATTTTGGCAATTCACTAAATTCAATTCTGTGGCAACCTTGACAATTCACATGCATGTGACTCACGATTTTGACAGTCAAAAAGTACATCATAGCCAGTACGGGGATCGAACTCATGACCTTGGCATTATTAGCACCACGCTCTAACCAACTGAGCTAACCGGCCACTAGCTATTAGACGCAATTGTTGAGATGCACCGAGCCTCTGCAAGTGCTGGAGCGTAAACTAACAAGTCAACCAACAGCATAGCCTGACAAGACTGGACCCTCTTGGTTGCTTCTTGCGGAATTTCCAAACGGCTGGGGAATTAGCTCAAATACTTTGCATGCGTGAGGTAGTGGGATCGATGCCCGCATGCTCCAAAATCACATTGTTTTATGGATCCAAGAAAACTCCAGTTCACACTTCATGCAGCCTTGTCTTACGACAACCTACTGTCATGTAAACAATGACAAGAAACTGTCATTTAACAATGACAAGCAACTCTCATGTAATACTGATGTCACAATGTCAGATGAGAAAGAAGACATTACTTACTTTCAGAGAGCAGCGTATCACACACTCTAACCAACTGAGCTAACCAGCCGCTGGCTACAGAGCACAATTGTTGAGATGCACCGAGCCTCTGCAAGTGCTGGAGCGCAAACTAACAAGTCCACCAACAGCATAGACTGACAAGACTGGACACTCTTAGTTGCTCCTTGTGGCAATTCCAAACAGCTGGGGAATTTGATCAATTGGTATTGTGTTTGCTTAGCATGCTATAGGTATTGGGATCGATGCCCGCATTCCCCAAAAACACATTTTTTTGTGGATCCAAGAAAGCTCCAGTTCACACTTCATGCAGCCTTGTCCTACGACAACCTACTGTCATGTAACAATGACAAGCAACTTTCCTGTAACACTGATGTCAAAATGTCAGATGAAAAAGCAAGACATTACTTACTTTCAGAGGAGCAGCGTAGCACACGCCATTGAGGCCCACAAACAAAGCTGTGGATAGTTTCCTTGAAGCCAGAGCAGAAAGAAAGAACAAATACAAATGCCGAAACCCGGGATCGAACCAGGGACCTTTAGATCTTCAGTCTAACGCTCTTCTAAATGAGCTATTTCGGCAATTCACTAAATTAAATTCTGTGGCACCCTTGACAATTCACATGCATGTGACTCACAATTTTGACAGTCAAAAAGTACATCATAGCCAGTACGGGGATCGAACCCATGACCTTGGCGTTATTAGCACCACGCTCTAACCAACTGAGCTAAACGTGAACTATCAATTGGGCGCAATTGTTGAGATGCACCGAGCCTCTGCAAGTGCTGGCGAGTAAACTAACAAGTCAACCAACAGCATAGCCTGACAAGACTGGACCCTCTTGGTTGCTTCTTGCGGAATTTCCAAACGGCTGGGGAATTAGCTCAAATACTTTGCATTCGTGAGGTAGTGGGATCGATGCCCGCATGCTCCAAAATCACATTGTTTTATGGATCCAAGAAAGCTCCAGTTCACACTTCATGCAGCCTTGTCCTACGACAACCTACTGTCATGTAACAATGACAAGCAACTTTCCTGTAACACTGATGTCAAAATGTCAGATGAAAAAGCAAGACATTACTTACTTTCAGAGGAGCAGCGTAGCACACGCCATTGAGGCCCACAAACAAAGCTGTGGATAGTTTCCTTGAAGCCAGAGCAGAAAGAAAGAACAAACACAAATGACGAAACCCGGGATCGAACCAGGAACCTTTAGATCTTCAGTCTAACGCTCTCCCAACTGAGCTATTTCGGCAATTCACTAAATTCAATTCTGTGGCAACCTTGACAATCACATGCATGTGACTCACAATTTTGACAGTCAAAAATTACATCATAGCCAGTACGGGGATCGAACTCATGACCTTGGCGTTATTAGCACCACGCTCTAACCAACTGAGCTAACCGGCCACTAGCTATTGGATGCAATTGTTGAGATGCACCGAGCCTCTGCAAGTGCTGGAGCGTAAACTAACAAGTCAACCAACAGCATAGCCTGACAAGACTGGACCCTCTTGGTTGCTTCTTGCGGAATTTCCAAACGGCTGGGGAATTAGCTCAAATACTTTGCATGCGTGAGGTAGTGGGATCGATGCCCGCATGCTCCAAAATCACATTGTTTTATGGATCCAAGAAAACTCCAGTTCACACTTCATGCAGCCTTGTCTTACGACAACCTACTGTCATGTAAACAATGACAAGAAACTGTCATTTAACAATGACAAGCAACTCTCATGTAATACTGATGTCACAATGTCAGATGAGAAAGAAGACATTACTTACTTTCAGAGAGCAGCGTATCACACACTCTAACCAACTGAGCTAACCAGCCGCTGGCTACAGAGCACAATTGTTGAGATGCACCGAGCCTCTGCAAGTGCTGGAGCGCAAACTAACAAGTCCACCAACAGCATAGACTGACAAGACTGGACACTCTTAGTTGCTCCTTGTGGCAATTCCAAACAGCTGGGGAATTTGATCAATTGGTATTGTGTTTGCTTAGCATGCTATAAGTATTGGGATCGATGCCCGCATTCCCCAAAAACACATTTTTTTGTGGATCCAAGAAAGCTCCAGTTCACACTTCATGCAGCCTTGTCCTACGACAACCTACTGTCATGTAACAATGACAAGCAACTTTCCTGTAACACTGATGTCAAAATGTCAGATGAAAAAGCAAGACATTACTTACTTTCAGAGGAGCAGCGTAGCACACGCCATTGAGGCCCACAAACAAAGCTGTGGATAGTTTCCTTGAAGCCAGAGCAGAAAGAAAGAACAAATACAAATGCCGAAACCCGGGATCGAACCAGGGACCTTTAGATCTTCAGTCTAACGCTCTCCCAACTGAGCTATTTCGGCAATTCACTAAATTAAATTCTGTGGCACCCTTGACAATTCACATGCATGTGACTCACAATTTTGACAGTCAAAAAGTACATCATAGCCAGTACGGGGATCGAACCCATGACCTTGGTGTTATTAGCACCACGCTCTAACCAACTGAGCTAAACGTGAACTATCAATTGGGCGCAATTGTTGAGATGCACCGAGCCTCTGCAAGTGCTGGCGAGTAAACTAACAAGTCAACCAACAGCATAGCCTGACAAGACTGGACCCTCTTGGTTGCTTCTTGTGGAATTTCCAAACGGCTGGGGAATTAGCTCAAATACTTTGCATTCGTGAGGTAGTGGGATCGATGCCCGCATGCTCCAAAATCACATTGTTTTATGGATCCAAGAAAGCTCCAGTTCACACTTCATGCAGCCTTGTCCTACGACAACCTACTGTCATGTAACAATGACAAGCAACTTTCCTGTAACACTGATGTCAAAATGTCAGATGAAAAAGCAAGACATTACTTACTTTCAGAGGAGCAGCGTAGCACACGCCATTGAGGCCCACAAACAAAGCTGTGGATAGTTTCCTTGAAGCCAGAGCAGAAAGAAAGAACAAATACAAATGCCGAAACCCGGGATCGAACCAGGGACCTTTAGATCTTCAGTCTAACGCTCTCCCAACTGAGCTATTTCGGCAATTCACTAAATTAAATTCTGTGGCACCCTTGACAATTCACATGCATGTGACTCACAATTTTGACAGTCAAAAAGTACATCATAGCCAGTACGGGGATCGAACCCATGACCTTGGTGTTATTAGCACCACGCTCTAACCAACTGAGCTAAACGTGAACTATCAATTGGGCGCAATTGTTGAGATGCACCGAGCCTCTGCAAGTGCTGGCGAGTAAACTAACAAGTCAACCAACAGCATAGCCTGACAAGACTGGACCCTCTTGGTTGCTTCTTGTGGAATTTCCAAACGGCTGGGGAATTAGCTCAAATACTTTGCATTCGTGAGGTAGTGGGATCGATGCCCGCATGCTCCAAAATCACATTGTTTTATGGATCCAAGAAAGCTCCAGTTCACACTTCATGCAGCCTTGTCCTACGACAACCTACTGTCATGTAACAATGACAAGCAACTTTCCTGTAACACTGATGTCAAAATGTCAGATGAAAAAGCAAGACATTACTTACTTTCAGAGGATGAGCGTAGCACACACCATTGAGGCCCACAAACAAAGCTGTGGATAGTTTCCTTGAAGCCAGAGCAGAAAGAAAGAACAAATACAAATGCCGAAACCCGGGATTGAACCAGGGACCTTTAGATCTTCAGTCTAACGCTCTCCCAACTGAGCTATTTTGGCAATTCACTAAATTCAATTCTGTGGCAACCTTGACAATTCACATGCATGTGACTCACAATTTTGACAGTCAAAAAGTACATCATAGCCAGTACGGGGATCGAACTCATGACCTTGGCATTATTAGCACCACGCTCTAACCAACTTAGCTAACCGGGAACTATCAATTGGGCGCAATTGTTGAGATGCACCGAGCCTCTGCAAGTGCTGGCGAGTAAACTAACAAGTCAACCAACAGCATAGCCTGACAAGACTGGACCCTCTTGGTTGCTTCTTGCGGAATTTCCAAACGGCTGGGGAATTAGCTCAAATACTTTGCATGCGTGAGGTAGTGGGATCGATGCCCGCATGCTCCAAAATCACATTGTTTTATGGATCCAAGAAAACTCCAGTTCACACTTCATGCAGCCTTGTCTTACGACAACATACTGTCATGTAAACAATGACAAGAAACTGTCATTTAACAATGACAAGCAACTCTCATGTAATACTGATGTCACAATGTCAGATGAGAAAGAAGACATTACTTACTTTCAGAGAGCAGCGTATCACACACTCTAACCAACTGAGCTAACCAGCCGCTGGCTACAGAGCACAATTGTTGAGATGCACCGAGCCTCTGCAAGTGCTGGAGCGCAAACTAACAAGTCCACCAACAGCATAGCCTGACAAGACTGGACCCTCTTGGTTGCTTCTTGTGGCAATTCCAAACGGCTGGGGAATTAGCTCAAATACTTTGCATTCGTGAGGTAGTGGGATCGATGCCCGCATGCTCCAAAATCACATTGTTTTATGGATCCAAGAAAACTCCAGTTCACACTTCATGCAGCCTTGTCTTACGACAACCTACTGTCGTGTAAACAATGACAAGAAACTGTCATGTAACAATGACAAGCAACTCTCATGTAATACTGATGTCACAATGTCAGATGAAAATGCAAGACATTACTTACTTTCAGAGGAGCAGCGTAGCACACACCATTGAGGCCCACAAACAAAGCTGTGGATAGTTCCCTTGAAGGCAGAGCATGAAGAAAGAACAAATACAAATTCCGAAACCCGGGACCTTCCTCTTGCAGGAACTGCTGACACACTCCAGCCACATGAGGTCTAGCATTGTCTTGCATTAGGAGGAACCCAGGGCCAACCACACCAGCATATGGTCTCACAAGGGGTCTGAGGATCTCATCTCGGTACCTAATGGCAGTCAGGCTACCTCTGGCGAGCACAGAGGGCTGTGCGGTCCCCCAAAGAAATGCAAGTTGAAGTTTTGTAAACAAATCCAATCTCACGAAGCGTGTTCATTAGGAGCAGACGAAATGTCAAAAAGTTCCATTACAGTCCGTAGAAACATGTCAAACAATGTATAGAATCAATCTTTAGGATGTTGTTAAAATAAATCTTCAATAATGCTCCAACCGGAGAATTCCTTTGTCTGTAGAATTGCGATGGAACAGAGCTCGCTCTCATGTGATCGAGCTCAAGGCATTCTGCCAGACCTCTGACTCATTCCCCTCTCATTCGCCCTCACCTCACAGTAGAAGCATCAAACAAGGTTCTAAAGCCTGTTGACATCTAGGAAGTGCAACATGACCAATATCCCACTGTCTTCAATAGGGAATGAGTTGAAAAACGAACAACCTCAGATTTCCCACTTCCTGGTTGGATTTTTTTCTCAGGTTTTTGCCTGCAATATGTGTTCTGTTATACTCACAGACATCATTCAAACGGTGTTAGAACCTTGAGGGTTTTCTATCAAAATATACTAATATATGCATATCTTAGCTTCTGGGACTGAGTAGCAGGCATTTTACTCTGGGCACCTCTGGACAAGAAGATAATAAGAAGCCATAAGAAGATAAGACTCATCTATGTATCTGTGCCAATATAGCAGGAAACCAATTAAGACATATCGATTTTGGGGTGTAGTTACCCTTTAACTAGGCATGTCAGATAAGAATGACGGCCTAGGAACTGCCTTGTTCAGGGGCAGATTTTTACCTTCTCAGCTCAGGGATTTGATCTTGCGACCTTCTGGTTACTAGTCCAACGCTCTACCCACCTGCCCGCCCAAGATTGAACTCGTATAATATTATAAAATGCACTTCTTTCAGTAAAGTGTTTCACATTCTCCACTGGTTGAAATACTATCCTGTGTCCTCAGATTAATGGAATTATAATGCATATGTTTTTTTCCTGTATATATATGAATTACAAATCAATCATGTTTAGTCTATTGTATAGTTACAATGTGTAATCATTGATATCCCAGGAGCAGTAAACACTTTTGAAGTGTACAATTGTAATACATACATGCAGACACCGCATCGTTTGATATGACTGAAAGTGTCTGTCATACCAGAACCACACCTTTATTTGCCAAGGAAGAGTACATGATTGGTGAATATATTCAATGTACAGGATACAAGATGGGAATCTCATACGTGGTATTAACTAAAATACATGTGTATATAGGTCTTGCATCCTTGGCACAATAAAGGTATATTCTACTCTAGGCTTCATTAATGCCATTCAGACTTGAGGTTCATTGATTGGTATGAATATTAGTTCAGAACTACGTTTTAGGGTCCATACCCAGAGCGGCAACAGTTATTTTTAATCCGACTCAAGCAAGTAAATAGCTAGCCATGTTACTTTAGCTGCATTGCAAGGCAAGCTTACAATTGTGCAGTCAATGCTTTAGCCAGCTAGATGCTTTACAGCCACTGTTTCACAAGACAACATCCTGGTTTGTTGGTTCTCAATAGTCCCTGAAAGACAAATTACAAATTCATTCTCCTAACACAAGCTAAAGAGATTTTCGTAATTGAACTTTGACAAAAAAAAATTTTATATATATATATATATATATATATATATATAGCCACGTCTCTACATTAACATTCCTCTCAAATTGTACATTTGCTTGACTCGTTAAGACAACTTCCATCTGTTTTGTCAGCAATCTTCGTTGAGCACCACAAGGCAAGGGTGGCTCGTGTCAAAATTAGTCTTTGGGACCCAAATGCATAATGATTGCGCAAACTCCCCTTGTGGTGGTCTGGAGCAATGAAACCGTCCCACGGTGCAAGCTCGCAACTTTAAGGAGTGTCTTCAGTCCCCGCTGTTCCGTACGGTGTGTGTTGAAATCTTATCCTGATGCGGAATAGATTGCAACGTATTCATGGCTCTACCTTCGTAGATCGGACTTGGAGATTGTGAAGAGATGTCTTGTGGGGAATGCATGGGTGTCCGAGCTGTGCGCGAGTTTAAAACAGACAGCTCGGTACATTCAGCTTGTCAACACTTCTTACACAAACAAGTAGCGATGAAGTCATGCTCTTCCCATTTAAGCCATGAGAGATTGACATGCATATCATTGAAGAAGAAATGTCCATATTGGATGGAAACCAAGCTAGTGAGAGGTATCAAGGAAAGTTGTAATTTCAGTTGAAAATTACCAACACTGCATCCAACCACAGCCCTGCTGGTTTCACTTTGGCAAACCACCATCTGCTATAACATTGAGTCAGTTCATCCTACTGGACAACGGAAAGCTTTTGTTTCGTCACCCATTGTTTGTCCTAGACGGGAAATTGGTGTGCAACACTTATCTCCCTCCGGTGGATGGTTGAGTTCCATGCTTACAAAAGGGTTGATTGATACATGTCAGATGACAAGCCTACGACATGGTGTTAAGGTAGCTCCAACGGTTAGGATTGTTTTATATAGAACACTTTATTTGACATGTTAGAACAATACATTACACCCAAAGAATGTATCCAGAAGAAACATATACATGACGCTCCTCAAAGAAGTCTTTGACATGTCGTTGACCTGTTGAGAGAGAGAGCGAACCTATTAGTTCAGTTATGGTCTGCCAGGGTCTGAAAAGCATAAAACAAGACCTACCTCTTTTCAGGTTGTCCTGATTCACACATTGTCCACTACAGGGGCCGCCAGTGGGACTACTGGCATCACAGATGACCACATCACAATGGACAAAGACCTAGGAATCAAAGATTTGATGGTGTCAGTTATTATTATTATTTTTTTTTAAAGGGATGATTGCCACTCACACAAAATTAAAGAATAAAGATTGTTGGGTGAACTTTGTTACCTGGCCACTCTGCTCAACCGCATCCTCGGCGAAGGAAAACATATAGACCTCAAAGCGTTTGACGTGAGAGGGGAAGTGGACCCTGGCGTCAACTTCTACCGGGTGGAAGACCACACGGTATGGATCCTCGGGGTTCTCACAGCTGCCAGTGTAGAGAGAGAGGGACTAAGTTATGAACAAGAAAACGCTGCAAACCCCAACCGCCTTGTGTACGAAGTCTTGTGGTGGTGTCATGACTGTCCTGTGAGGATCAGATCAATTTACAGCAGAAGTGGGTTCTTTCTCCCCCTCCAGTATGAACTAAAGGAATGTTTTTGATAACAGGCTTTACCCAACAATCACCTTTGTCTTGAAAAAACATATTTCATATACAATGTAAAGGCTAGAGACGTCCTACCTGTAGAGTAAGCACGTTTCTAGTAAAAATCACAAAATAAAAACCAATATGACATTCATTTTCTATAGCTAATCTCTGAGTGCATAAAAGGAATGGTAACAGAAAGTAACATTAGACCAGAAAACCGTGAGGCGCAAGCTAGACGTTTGGAACTTTCCTAACCTAGACAATTAACTAAGACACTTCTGCTACCACATCCAAACCATCCTACTCATCACCCACTGAGGAATCAGCGACAGGGTTGATTAGCCTATCTTCCAGAACGTGTGAAAGGAAAATCCATCCTGTAGTTCTGTTCAAGACTAGTCATTGGAGCCACGGACAACCAACAACATTGACCTCATGTAGCCAATCAGAGAGAAGACCAACCACCTACCTTTCCACAAATACATTCATGCCTGTACTCCAAGCTGGTGCCGGTTCGTGTGTTCAAAAATGTATCAATGATAAGCGTCCCTTACGGAACGGTGGGGGGTGTGAAGAGAAACCTTGTAACAAGCTGTCATTGTGTCACCTGTGTGTTTAGCCTGTGTTATTTAGTTAGCTAGTAATTCAATTAAACCAACTTGTATAGTACTGAATCATAAGGCTGGAAGGAGGATACGATGTAAAGTTAATAAGTTGACTATCAATTTAATAGATTTCTACCGTCTAGAGTTGAAGTCGGGAGACGGTAACTTTAAAACCGCTTCCTCGGCACCCCAAATCCTACGTTTTTATTTTATTTTAAAGAACAGAAATTGGGCTTTCCGTCAACAATATTTATTTTGCTCTACTGCAATGGCTTGTTAAATGACAGATGTCAATGGAATAGAATATACATGTTTGACATGAGGTGAGATGTCCCTCTAAATGGTTCTTAAAATTCTAAATGATCCAGAAAGGTCGCCTGTAGTCTGACCAGAATATTGATCGTGGTTTAACCAAAGTTGCCGAATAGACAGTCGGTATCATCAACAAGGCAATCATATTTTGCAACACAAGTACTTCATTTTAAACAAGAATTTCATGCAATGCGCCAGAGCAATTCTTCCGCTGTTGGAGAAAAATTGGTCACAAAATAAATTCCACACCCACGGCATCGGAGTCACATGGAGGACTTCTGTGAAGGGCGCAGCTCTACTATACAAAGTAACCTACGCATTGACAGTTTAGGCCTACTTTTTTAATTTGCATCTTTGGGAGGTTTATCCTTTACGGTTTAACTGCCAGATATTAGCAAAAAGGAATGTGTGAAATCTGAAGACGTTACATTAAGAGAAACACCCACACCAGTACAAATCACTTGAGCTGACAGACGATAGTAAGTTGCAGCTGAAGTGACAAATCTGAACCCATTTTGTGCACAGCCATGTGAATGTAGTGTCTTTTCCTATGATATACAAAACATTTCAGCCTGTTTTTTTAAAACTGCTATGACATTGCTGATTTAATAAACAGTTACGCCGTGTCCACATGGCCAAATTTAGGTTGATACCAATTCATAAAAATTGTAAAATTGCATGATTTCAAAGCAAACCCGATCCCCCAAATGAACGGTTTTGACAAATAAAGTTGCTTCACTACACTGCTTGGTGTAACATGCAGCCAGATACTGAAAAGGCACCCGCAAAATAAAGTGTCATTTGCAGCGTGCATAATCATGGGCAAAGTCATTGTAGCCCATTACAAGGTAGGAAAAAGAAGTCATCTTTTCTATAGTAACCCAATTTAAATTCTTGAGATAAAAATTAGGCCAGCATGTCCATCTGTGGCAAAGTGCTCACCCAAATAAAAAAATGTGGTAACATTTTTTTTAAATATGATCATTAGCTAGCTAAATAAGGTTAGCAAGATGCTGCTACACTTGACTGTGGTATTTGTTCATGTTTAGCAACTTCCAATTAGCGCATTCCTCTAGGACAGGAAATTCCATTGAAAGCGGCATCAACTTCTGGGGATCCTGTCAACTGATCCTATTCAGTTTCAAACATCCATGCTGCACAGGCATCTGAACCATCCTTTAGGTTTAGTGCAATAACTGTTTTAAACACAAGAGGTCACTTGTGCCTGAATTCAACCCAAAACCAACAACTATTCAGTCAGTGTTAAAAGCAGTTGTATGAAACCAATCGGAAAGGCAAGCCAAGCTTGCCAGCCGCTCTTGATTTCCATTCGACTGACCATCAGCTTGGCACAACACTGAACTGTAGCAAACCAAAAGGATAACATTGAGTAAAAAGGTGTAGGTAATGCCAACATTAACCTTTCACACACAAGTTCCAAATATCTTCAACAGTCGCCCCAGTGGGAGTTGATTTTATGCGCGTGATGTCAGAATGCACTCACCGTTCCAACATGTGGACATTTAACCCGCGCTGACCTCAGACCAAGGCACACTACCTGCTAATTTTCTAGAGGCCGTTTCAACTTCTAATTTTGCCTCATTCATTCACAAATGTAGCCCATTTCACTGTTGCAGATCATTTCCATTTGAGAATTTAATGAGCCGGACAAACTTTCCTTCAAAAGAAAGCCCAAGCACTTCCCCAGATCAAGTATAAAGTCCTTGAACATTTATTGTGTTCCTTACAAATAACTGTGGACATGCGTGTATTCCTATTAAAGTGCCTTATTTTCTGTGTCACGGGTTGTCGTTTCTACTGCATCGTACCATAAGTATAATGTACTTAGCGTTTTATTCATGCTTTCTGATTCTTGCCTAGATTGTAATGGACACATGTGTATAACACTTGAAGGTGGTACTGAATATGAGCTAACACCATACAATGCAGTCGGGTTATCACGTAAGCGTCTGTCAGACTTATGGTGATCTCAACTGGAGTACCCCCATTGTCATTAATGCACTGAAGTCGTCAGTTGATTTGAACATGGCATCAGAGTGTAAACTATGGTACCTCAGGGTTGCCAGATCAGACCTCCCTTTCCAGGGGTATATAGCTTAGAAAAACTGTCTGCCTCACCATTTATTGTTGATAAATTCCCAGTTCTTAGTAATATTTCCTGCATCATCCTCTTCACAATACCTTCCCCCAAGGACTTAACCCCCCAATAATGGATTGTGCTATATCTTGCAACTCTGTTTAGCTTTCGTGCTAGGTGACAACAATTGGCGTTTTGTATAGTTACCTGTAAACTACTTGTCATGTGTACGCCGTAACAAGTACAAACATTATCACGTGCTGAAGTGGCCAAACTAAGTTAAGATCTCAGGCAACGGGCGCAGTGAACAGCATTCTAGGAGTTCTTGCTTGACAAACATGGCTGCCATACTTTCTATACTAGATTTACATGGCTCCCTTGTACCGCATCATACTGTAAAACAAGTCAACCTGTTATTTAGACTAGATGATAACGTTAACATTGATATATTTTACAAGCAAAGCTGGAATAAAGTTGTGAAGAACTTCATTTCTCAACACCACAACATCGTTTAGATGATTTCAGACAACGCGGTTTAGAGTCGATGGATGCAGCATACGTTCCGTTCCAATGATACGCTGCAGGGACCACTCAGTGATAACAAGCATGTGAAATTGGGTGGAGATCTGTGACAGACCACACATGGCTCACATCGTTTTTAAGCATTGTGACCACTCGACCTATGGATGGGGGCATAGCCACGGTAGCCAAAGTAAATGGCCTGCCAAGCATGATAGGTTGCTAATTACTCAGGAACCACACCTGTGGAATAACACTTGTTTAGGCCCAAAAACAACATGTTACCCATTAATGATGAGATTCCACCGGGGTCGGGAGTCACGGTCCTCGTTGAGGGTGGCCCAGCAGTGGTCAAGCACCAGCGCTACCTTGGGATCAGAGGACGTGGTCAGCTCCACCTCAAAGTGCAGAGGCTGTCTAAGGTACCTCACCACTGGATAGTCCTCCTCCTGGTGGAACGTGTTATACGAGGCGTCTGGAACACAGAACAAGACAACCGGGGGTCGTGTTCAGTGGGCACCATCTGAACTTGTCCATTAAGAAATGCTCGTTTATCATATCTGTTGTGCCCCAATGAACACAAGCCATTTATAGCCAACACTATCCACCCCCCACTAGAGGCTTCTGACAAATAGCCACACCTGTAGATCTCAGAACGCAAGAGTAATATATCACAAGGCTTACATTTTTGGGAATGGTTTTGTAAAGAAGACCTTCCAAGATTCTTTTAGAGGCTAGGGGTCAAGTTGAAATTCTGAATTTGTGCACGCTTACCCTGAGCGAGTCTCATTCTGACCATTAGTCGACCAGTCCCAGTCTCGGCAAAAGGCTCGTTGTCACGCGGCCTGGTCAGAAAGGCCAATGTGCGAGTGATGTTGGCCACATAGTAGCAGGAAACCTTTAACCTAAAAAAGGGATGTGAGCAACTTCAATAGGGGAAACGTCAAGCAGTGGAGTGGACACTGGTAGTAGAGGCACATTTTCCCTGTATACAAAGTATTGAGCAATGGATGAAGAAAAATGAACCTTATGAAAGCTAATAGCTACAATTGTGATGCGTAATGCACTTACTGATATTCCTCCTCTGAAGACGTCGTGGCATTCAGCTTCACCTCAAGTTCATCTGGCAAGGAGATTTTGTTCTCATACAGCATGACATTGTTGATAAACTATGTAGTAGAGGGGAATTGCTTATTACAGCCTACAGAAGCAAACAGTCCATAAATACACAGTACCCATCACCTCAGGATAATAGTCATTTTACCTTCCTGGTGGTGCCACAGGAGTTCACAGTGAAGTGGAAGTAGGCGAAGCGATCGTCACTGTAGGTGGGACCACAGGCGGGGTCGCTCAGGGTCAGCTGACCGGGGTTCAGACCGGGAGCAGACTCCACCTTCACTGCCAGCGCAGTCATCGTTCCGTTAGAGAAACACTCTTGGAGGTGGGAGAGCAAAAGACAGGTAGCCATCAGACCTGGGTTCTGTATTTGTTACACTTATTGAGCTTGAACCAATGGAATAGCACCAAAAATGCAAACCATGCCCATCTGGCACTACCATTTAGACTCACGGTATTTGCAAGGAACCCAGGTTTGGTAACCATGTTAAACGACAATTTATCGTAAGTAATTGTTTGAGAACCAACCAGTCAGCGTTTTGAGGAAGCTGCAAGCCAGGGAAAAGTATTTGATGGTCATGTTGTTGTAAGGATTCAACAGAGCCACATCCAGTCTGCTCCTGACAGAGGACGAGTGAACCGACTGGGAACCAATGGGAGAGTTCATTAGTCCAATATTGTATGCATGTATACAGGGTAAGGAATGCAAGGCTAGCTGCAGCAATTTAGGTTAACATGTTTTGGGAGAGCGTCGTACCTCAAACACTGCGTCCGGCGAAGAGAAGGGCAACGTGATGGTGAAGTCTGTGTCGCCCTCTGTTAAATACTGTTGAGCAAACTCATGGTTAAGCAGCCGCTTGCCAACCAAGACCACAAAAAAGGGCTCTTGGTTCCTGTAGTCCACAGTGATGTGGAAGTTCTCCTGATCACAGTTGCCAGTGACTGAGGGTGGCACTGCAAGGACAAACAGGGTTGTGTTCATTATTTAAGCACAAAAAACAGGAAGGTACTACTTGAACTGGTCCAAGAAGAAACCCTTGTTTAGATTGCAAAATGTTTTGCTACGGTGGGACTGAATAAACACAATCCTGGCAAATCAGGAACAGGGAAACTGGGTCCAAATACTCTAAAGCTTAACATTTTCTTTGTAGAAAGACCGCATAGGAAAACCCTACAGTATGGCTAGTTGGTCTTTCACTGCCAATTTCCCTTCAGGGCAATCATTAACGAGAGGAAACCATTCAACAGTAGTTTGGCGTAGTCCAGAGGCATACCAATGTCCAGCAGTACAGCGTCCACAACGGCAGAGTGAGAGAAAGGAGCGTACTCTGGAAAGATGACCAGGCCGTAGATCAGCTGAAGCGTGAAGGTTGTGACACCTTGTTCCGCCCTTCTCTGTAGTGAAGTTAAAAGCATTGGTCAGCATTGTTGCAACAGAACTCTATTCAACATCAAGTGACAACTAAGTACATATGGGGACTATTAAAACAAACTATATACTTATAGTAATGTTGCCCTCATTCCTCTAAATCAAATGCATACAACTGCCAAAATAATGGAAACACTTGAGTAAATGAGGGATACAAAGTACATTTGTGCCATTATTTATATTTTGTTGGTGGCCCACTTATTAGGGCATGAACAAATCACTGCGTGTGGCTTTGCATTTAACAGAAACACACCTCCTTAAAGACCACCGGGTCTGAGAAGGGCACCTCCATCCTGAAGGTCTTCAAGGTGTTGTCCGGGGATCTCTGCTCTTGAACATTGAAGCCCCTGGCGTTGCACTCTGCAACAGTTAGCACCATGGTGGGAAAGGTGATGTTCAGCAGCTCCACATCAAGGTTGAAGGTCCCCAACTCAAGCACAAACACTGCCTGCTCAGGAACTGTGTCTAAGGGCGTGTCTGTTCATTGGCAAACAAAGGAAACCATTTTGAAATGCGGTACAATGGAAGTTGAAAATTGACATTTGTTATTGGGTAAGTCCAGGTATTGCCTCCCCGTTTCAGTACATTTTCTGTTTTGTGCCTAACGAACAACCCAGACATCCCAAATTACCATAGGCACTATTTAACTAAACCAGACTCACAGTTGCGAACTTGTGGAGGCCTGGCCATCGGAGGTGTTGTGATAGGGAAGAGGACTTTATAGCTGGTGTTCTCGTGTGCAACCTCCTCGATCCACAGCAACTCAAGCATGGGCTCAATGGTGTAAGTGACAAAGTACTGGTCATCCTGAATATGGCTCTGTAAGGGAGACGAGTGATGCAGTCAGGCTGTAATATACAATTTGAGTGCAAAAACAGGTAAACGGTCCTTAAAAGCCAGAATGTTAAATACAATTATTCTACCACTTGTCTTTGCCACTCGTAATTTAAGACACAATATCCAAAGGAAAGTATTGGTTACCAGACTTTAGAAAGCTGGTAGGTGTATGGTTGTCAACTTGCATTTCTGGCGGTGTGCATTTTCAAAGCAACTGACACGCAAAGTAAACACTTGCGCAATATGTAAACAGCAGCCGAGTGTTGCTTGCATTCAGTTGACAGTGGCAAAGCTACCGCCTCCCTAAAAAGTCAGGTAAACAATACTTTAGTGTGGATATTTGGTCTGAAATTTCAAGCGGCTAAAGGACAAACTGCAAAGACAAGAGGTAGAGTATGTTTAAGTGTAATTTTATGCAAAATTCTCACAATTTTGCAAACCATTGTATATTAGCCTGGTTAAGCAAACAATTGCTCAATAAGAAACGTTTTACACAAGACAAGGAGTTTACCCATGAGAGATGGTAAAGGGTTACTGCAAAGCATTGACAACTGCTATACTATAAAGGGCTCTACAAATAAGACTTTGAAATTAAACAGGAACATTTTACTCATCCAATGCTGACCTTGAAGTAGCCGCCAACCGCCCCCACCGGAATTTCAACAATAATATGAGCCTCTGTGACTAAAACCGAGTAGTTTCTGGCAGCCATTTCTTCAGTGTCCAGCCTCTTAGCGTCAATTCCCATGTACACCTCCAACATGGTGAAGGCATCAGAGGAGAAAAGTGGGTCTATGTGCTTGGGCATGTACCAGGTGATCACTTCTGGAGTAAAGGCCACTGCCTCTGCAGTGACACAAGAAGCCAAGTGCACATCAAAACAGAACATTTTGCAACTGAAAACTGTGCCATTATTTGGAAAAAGTTCACCAAAACATTTTCCCAACTGAACACTACATGAATGTCTTGTCTGGAGCCAATTAAGAACTGGGCTTATAGGCTCTTAAATTATTTCACACTCAACCTGGTGTTGGACAAACAGCCGTGGCATCTACTCGAGTAACCAGCCACTTCTGCTCAAAGAAGGTTGAGGTTGAGAGCACCCGCATCGGAACCCCAGCTACCTGTTCAGGGGGCAACCACACCAGGGCCGTGTTCAGTAGGACACACCGTATTAACAATATGTTGCAGAGTTCAGGTAGGGCCACCGTTTCCAAATGTTTGCTCTACTAAACATGACCCAGTTCATGGAGGTCAGCTTACATTCTGGAGGTATGTCTCCTCTGCATTATGAGGGCTTCTTAACACCAGCCGTGTGGGAGTGTTGGCTATTGCATAGCCCTTTCTTTGGACCTCATCCACATTCATGACATTCTTGCTAGGACTAAAGACGACTGTCATTTTGTATCCTGAAGCAACAGCCTGTCTCAGGAAATGGAAACATGAATTAAACAAAATTGTCAACAAACGCACATTGTTTAGCGCCATCCTGTCATTTTGTAGTGAAATTACAGAAACTGAAATATATAAACCTCAGCTCCCCTCCGGAAGTTGCCGCTCCTTGCTTTCGGGCCCCCAGTGGGCTGTTTGGGGATGGTTTGGATGTCTGGAAGAGTCCTTCTGACAGACACCTAGAGAAGAAAGGCCATTATTCCCTATGCATTTTCTCCCTCCCATACAATAGGAAATCAAGGGCCAGTTCTCAATCTGTCCACTCGCCTCCTTAAATGCATTGAGAATAGGCTAAAGTTCTCCTATGTGCATTTAAAGACGCGAGTGGAATTGAGAGAGTCAAGACCTCTACGTTGTGTCGCAGAAGAAATGAAACACGGGACGAGATGTTAAAAACTGTCCATTGTGCCAATAGATGGAATGCACTCACATGAGATTTGCCGTGATGTTGACAGAGTGGCATGGGAGGTTTATTTCTTAGACTGGGTTAAGATGTCAATTTTGGGACACATCCTCAGTAGTGTGCCTTCGAATCAGTGGGTGTTTCGGCCTTTAATCACTAAACACCCTCATCAAAGGTGGCCAGCTAAAGGGTGATCAAGCCTTAGCTTGTGTCCCATGCCCAATTAAGATGTCCCACGGGACTATGCAAGGCAGGGGCGTCCTCTTCCCTGAGCCAGCCCTACAGCTGACCGCATACCTCATATACCCTCCTCAAGTTGGAGGGATCTGAATTGGGTTCTCAGGTGGGGGTGGGGGGTCATGAAGTTATAGCCCAGCAAGGGTCCTTCCGTTTGATCCAGATCCACTGGCCGCCTCTTTCAGCTGCTTGAGAAACTGCTCTGACGGTCTGCCGCAGAGCCTGTCCATGGATTCCAAGTTCTTTCAGCAACCTGATGGTGGAAGAAGCCACGAATCCTCTGCATCCCACTTCAACTGGCCAGACTTTTGCATTCCAGCCACGCTGAGTTGCGTCTCCTGCCAACTCTGTGTAACGCAGTTTCTTACGTTCGTAGGCCTCTTCAACAGAGTTTTCCCACGGGACTGTGAGCTCTATGATGTACACAGCCTTTCGTGAAGGGGACCAGAGTACCATGTCTGGCCTAAGGTTGGTAGAAGCAATCTCAGATGGAAAAATTAGTTGCTGGCCAATATCGACAAGGATCTTCCAGTCCCGGGCCATGGCTAGGTGTCCAGTTTCTGGCTTCATAGGAGGATACTTGGGCCTTTTCTGTCCCTCCCGGATGAATGTTGTTGTTTTGACGGGATTGCTTGTTTTTGGAGGTAATGAATTGGTTGCACTCCTCTTGGTCTCAAGTGCTGTAGCCAGGCTCTTGAGGACCTGATTGTGCCTCCAGGTGTAGCGGCCTTGTGAGAGGCTGGTCTTGCAACCTGTCATTATATGCCTGAGAGTCGCTGGAGCTGGGCAGAGGGGGCAGGTCGAGTCCTTGCCATAACATTGATGTAGATTTTTTGGTGATGGAAGCACATCATAAACAGCTCTTATGATGAAGCTGATGTTGCTTGCCTCCATTTGCCAAAGCTCACTCCAGTTGATATTTCTCCTCTCCAGGCCTTCCCACCGCGTCCATTGCCCTTGTTTAGCAAGAGAGACAGCCTTTGCACTTCTTGCAGTCTCCTCCTGTCTGCGCACCTCCTCGACCACCAGCTTCCTGCGTTCAGATGTTGTTGCCTTATGGAATGTTGGTTTGCTTGCTGCCAGGCCAAAGCCTCCTCTTCCATGCTGGATATTCCCCACAATGTCTTGGTGTCTCAGGGCTGATGTTGCTTGCTGCACAGCCTTGGATGATGTCCATTTCCGTCCAGTTTGTAGGGGAGGTGCAGCCTTGCTAATGGTCTGGTCTTTGGAGTCCTTCAATGTCATCTGAAGTCTTACTTTAGAGCACTTGTACTCCTCCGTTAGACTTGTAAGAGGTAGTTCAAGGACCCCTTTGCCATAGAGGCCGATGTTACTCAGGCATCGTGGGACACCCAGCCATTTCTTCACGTATGAGGTAATGGTTCCCTCCATCTTCTCCACTGTTATTATTGGGACCGCATAGACTACTGAGCACCAAGCCTCATGCACCGGCAAAATGTTGAATTAAGCAATTTCACAGATTCGGCTGTTTTTAATATTTGCTATGCTGTAATAATGGCTTTATCATTTTTAGTCGTTAGAACAGACTGGTATTTCTTAACATTTGCTTAACCTTTTGCGCGTAGGGGGCAGTATTTTTCGTTTTTGGCTAAAAAAACATACCCATTTGAAACGGCCTATTTCTCAGCCCCAGAAACTAGAATATGCATATAATTGTCGGATTAGGATAGAAAACACTCTAAAGTTTCCAGAACTGTAAAGAAGAAGTTTCCAGAACTGTAAAGAAGAAGTTTCCAGAACTGTAAAGAAGACGTTTCCAGAACTGTAAGGAAGAAACTAAATGGCTGAAATGATATTGCGTCTTCAGCATGGACAGCACAATAAACAGTTGCTGTTATGTGGTGCCTTTTCGCTGCAGTAGGGAGGAGAGCGAGACAATGTGCACCTGTCACACAGGCACTCGCTGTCATTTCTTTTAATACAGTGTCACCATCGGGCTCTTTCTTGAGTCATTTGTGTGTCTTAATTATTTAATTAAACAGTGTGCTTAAAGCATCAGCCAAGCTCAGTGCCTATGTAGGTGATTGTATTCAAACACATAGGCTGTGTCTGATATGGAAAAATACATTTTAACATTAGAAAAGGATGACTCTCGGTCGACAATATTTTTTTTTGTCGGGGACAGCCCTGCAATCAGTCTTACCCTTGCTCTACTCAAAGGGCTGTATTGGAATGGCTTCATACAGTATCTGCGTGTATATCATTGACTGTATTGTCTTTTTAGGCCAAGAGGACCAAGAGAAACAAAGTGGAGCAGATCACTGATGCAGGTCATAAATGAAACTCTAATTTCACTGAATGTAATCCTTTTGCATGTAAATGTAATTTAGTATGGACATCTATTGAGCAGAGGACTAATAGCAGAGTGCACATGTTATACTTTCTTGGCTACTTAACTTCACAAAGTTGGCTAATACATATTTGCCTCAGAAGGTTACATGTTTTCTGACTTCTTTACCTTGGTGAATGCTGCTTTGCACACAGGTCCCTCTACATCTGTGGAATTCTCTGCGATGGCAGTTCAGGGGACATCTCACCAGGGACAATCTAATGAGAAGATCCTAAGTGAGTGTGTCTCCAGGGCCTGTCAGACCAGGGCTCTTGACCTCCCGCCAATCGATCCGGATGCCTTCAACCCGATTATCATCCGGTTTCTGGAAAAACTTACTGAGGAGTATGTCCAAACTTCTATTGTAGTATTTGAATGCAATGTCATCCGGAGGATTTTATAAATTGTGTGTGTTGCTTTTTGGTGCTAAAAACATCAAATTATCTCCTATAGGCAATGGAGGCAGTTAAGCATTGGCAGGATGGACCCTGTAAGTCCCTTAACCCTGAAAATGATTCATAGATATATTAATAGATGTTTCAAGAATATTAGATACAAGCCTTTTATCTATCTACAGTATCATCCACATTATCACAAACAGTTTCATTCAAAGAGCTTTTTAGTAGCCTACTGCTTTTCATGCTTTCCAATGTATGCCACTTTCATGATTCTCATGAACATATGTGAGATTGTTGGTATCTCTTCGAGGAGCTTGGTTTCAGAGCCCGGCTATGAGTAATCTACCTACACTGTTTCGGTCCTACAGGTGATGAGGGCATTGCTTGCAGAGATGTGCCTGGAGATTGTGCGGTTTGTATCTGAGGCCATCCTGGAGGTCATCATCCCTGCAATTTTCCGTTTTGTACGGATATACAGCCATGTGTCTCCAGTATCCGGCAAGTCTCTGACAGAATCAGAGAGATCCTCTAGCACAAACCTGAAGGTTCGCAAGAGAGGCAGCAGCAAATCCTCAAGGTGTTGCACGGCCAAATCAAGCTCCTCACGTAATGGGTATGTTCAGTCATTCCTAAAGAAACCGGTTTCACCTAACTATTCATAACCCATTTGTGAAAATATGTTTTGTTATCTGTATAACAGTTTACTCTTAATGACCAGTTTAACTGATTACTGAATGATGTATTAATGTCACTACCGTGTCTACTATTGAATATGGAATGCTGTATTGTTTGCTTTGTATTCTCAAAGGTCTCAGACAGTGTTGCCAAATACTCAGGGAGATGGTGAGTCTATATCATCTGAGCCACTCAGGGACTTTTTTGGGATTACTGAGGACAGTCTCCTCACTGGTGTCCAGGATTCCTTCAAAGAGTCGCTGAACAATGTCCTCTGTATCCAAAGAGAGGACCAGGTAGACACTCAAAGTCTATCCCGGTTTATTGTTGGAGAAGTGTCAAAGAAGGTCAATTCCATAATCTCTGTGGCCATCCAAACTCCCGTCTCTGGGCGAATGTCCCCTGTTATTTTTGCCAGTGGTGGTGTCTCCAGAACCAAGGTTGTCGAGGAGATGGTGTCTGGCGTTTCCAACATACTTCAGATGTATATTAATGGGAAGAGTGTTGAGCAGATTGTTGTTCTCAGAGAGGATGGTGTTGAGGTGGATATGACACATTTAACAGGACAGGTCATGACAGCCCTCAGTGGCACTGTTTTGAACTTCAGCAATAAGGAAGAAAATGACCCCCGACAAGAGGGAACTGCTTTGTGTTGTTGCTGACCATATGAAGATGCTTGAAGCTTGTAAAAGTCCAGAGGAGATGCTAAAACAAGGAGAGAGCAACCTCAATATCAAAGGTGCCAAATCTAGTCTTCGTCTGTCAACACAAAGTATGGATAGACTACTCACTGAGGAGTTTCAGACCAAGGCCACTGAATCGATCCGGGAGATTGTTAAAAGATTCAGGGGTTGTACATCATGTTGTTCTGGCACTACATCATCTTGTCCAACTCCTCGGATAGGTGAGATCAGTGACCTTATGATTGACCCTGAGGCCTCTGAGTTGGTAAGTACCTTTGTTTCAGACATGGACAATCTTACCCAGTCTATCAGGGCATCCTGCTCTCCTGCACAGAGTGAGCAGATCCTTCTTGAAAACCATCAGAGTAAGATCTGGTCTTACACTGTTGGCTGTTACTACGACATGAAAAATACGCTGAAGAGGATTCTTACCTGTCCAGAAAAAGGGTATCTCGCAAGTACATTTGTGGAGAGCACAAAAGATTATTTCACAATCGTTCCAACTTTGTGCCTAGACATCGGTCATTCCAGTAATGGTGAGGCTGACACATCGGACTCCATTTCTTGTAAACCACTTTTAATAACCCCCTCATCTATGAATGAACAAAAAGGACAAAGTGAGACCCCAAAACCTCTCTTGGCTCTCAAAAAGTATTTGCAAGACCAAGTCCTCCTTGACACCACAAAAGCGATTGCCAGCCAGGTTCTTGTCTTGTATAAGACTGAGGTGATGGAGAAGTTCTCATCTTCTGTTGGAGAGTGTGATTCTGAAGAGTCTCTGGAGGCCATTCTATTTGTGGATGGCATCATGTCTGACTTGAATGATTTCACCAGTTCGTGTTCCCCCTCACCATCTGAGTTGTTAGACAGTGAACAATGTCTCTCCCATCTCACTTTTCCACTTGGTCTGCAGGACAGCACCACCAACAGTGAATCTACCCTGAGTCTTCCAATTATAAATATGAAGAAACTCTCCAGTGTGTCTTTCCAGACAAAGGCTAGAAAGGCAGTGAGCGAAGCTCTGAGATCTGTCAACCCCTTTACAAACCAGCTTACTGGGAGACTCTGAAGCATCTAAATTGCTGGACACTTTTGTAACAGATGTGGAGACTATTGTTCAGTCCATGCAGGCACATCACTCTGAAAATTTCAGAATTTCAAAAGTGAGCACCCTTCATGCTGCTCGTATTATATATCATAGATTTCGAGAAATGCTGAGGCGTTTTCTCACTCCCTGCCAAGACTCTGTAAAGGTCATCGATGGTGTTACACCAATACATGATGAGACTCTCAAACAGGCTCCTAGTGAAAGTTTAGATTCTCAGGTGACTTGTAATAGGGATTCTCTTGAAATCCAAGCGGACCTTCAAACCTGTACCAAGGAGGTCATTAGTCAGATCCTCACTGTGTATCACTCTGCGGAATCCATGGAGGAATGCCTCTCTAGCCTAAAAGGAGATACAGAAGACCTGTCCAAGCTTTTGGATGCCGTTGTTTCTCAGATTGACGTCCTTGCCGCCTCCAAATCATATTTATCTGTTGATGACTATGCTGTCAATACACAGGACAATTTGCATGGGTGAGATCAACAATGATGAGGAGGAGGCATCCTCTAGAAGTCTTAAATCCACAGCCTTTGACAAACTATGTACTGAGGAGTTTCAAACTAAAGCCTCACATATGGCTGGTGGGATCCTTCAATCAGGGTTAATTGGCATTGTAAATACCAGCCTTGATGGTAGAAGTGCAGACATTTGTGCAGAGTCCAGTAACGATGGTGATGATAGAGATGTCAAAATCCTTCAGAAGAGTGGAACTCCACCTTTGTTCACCTCTTCTCTGCACACCAATTCTGCAGCAATCCAACATCATCATAAGCATCACTAAAGACCTTAATAGCTTCCCCCAGATCACTAAAATGTCTGATGCTTCAGTGTCTGGCCAGTTTAGAGAGATCCCTGTCAGCTTCAACCCTTCCTGTCAGTGTTCAGAACGGGGCCAATGTGAAAGGAAAGATCATTTGGTCAGGCACTGTAAACCTGTTCAACAATGTGTTCATCAAGGTCAAGGAGTTTTTTTGCCCAGCAACAACCGGTCCTCCTAGACAATGTGGTTGAGGCCCCCAAACATGCCGAATCCATATGCAGAACAGCTACTTCTACACAAATGACTTACAGTGAACATGAAGGCAGCCAGACCAGCATGGTAAATTATTCCAAAGCCTTAATTAGTCAGACTCTGATGACAATCCAGAGGAGAGTGTCTATGTCAGAGAGGATGAGCACCTCAGAGAAAAGGCCTCTTGACTCGTTCCATCGTGGGCTCCATGTTGGAGGATGTTGACATGGTGAGAACTGATGGACACGAGATACACCGGCCATCCTCCCTCAAAGTCCTCCCTGTCCATCACCTCTGCCATGACCAGAGGGTCCCAGAGTGATTTTACAAATTCTCTTCCCGGCACTCCAGTCCCAATGAGTGGCCTGTTGAAATCTATTGTCCTATCATTAGGAGTTCGGTCATTGATATGAGTGACTCCTCAACTCATTCACAAGGGTCAACAAATTACACAAGGCAAACCATCTCTGCCATAGTTGACACTGTTTATGGAGGTCCATTCCAAGAGAAAGATACGGAACACATAGCCACTGCAGATGATGTCACTTCTTTTACAAGAGACTTGCGAGACTCAGCCCCAGGGACGGTCTTCAGAACTTCTCACATGAGCTCACTGACAAAGTTTATGAGCTCATAAAAAGTCACAACACCCCACAGGCTCTTTTTGTGCCAGCTGGCAAGAGCGTGTCTGACTCTATTCTTTTGAAGCTGAAGACAGGATTGAATGCTTCTGAAGAATCCAGGGAGTTTCCATCTGACCTTGTATACTCCTTTGCTACGGAGTCAATAAAACATCTGCTACAGCAGATTGTCTTCTGGCTTTCCCCCATCACAAGGATCCGATTTCTGCCAAACTATCATCTCTGATGATTCTCTGCAGGAAACAAGTTGGCTTATGCCGAGCTCTTCTGCCATCTCCGTTAGTTCCTCACAGGTTTACTTTGACACAAAGAGCCTTTTCACCAATATAATGGTCAATCAGGTCATGGATACCTGTTCTGTGGCCTCCAATTCATCAGAAGAATTATCAGAGTTGATGAACATAATCAATGGGTTGTCCCCAACTGATGCTGGAACACTTGACTCTGACAGACCGGCTCTCATGACCACTTGCCGTCAGTCTAGTTCCAAATCATTGCCTAGACCCTCTCTGTCTGGCAGCAGCACACACAACGGTGGAACTGTGGATATTCAAGTTTTAGGAGAGGTGGACAACTAAGATGGACAACAAAGATCTGGAGATGTCTAGTGTCTCTGTGCATCCATCAACTCCATCAGCCATGGACTCTGATACAACATGCATCATTTGACTCCACTAGCAATGATGACCTCTTTGGTACTTTTACTGATTGTTAGATTGCTGTCAATGATCACCCCTTTCACATTACTGGAATCCTCTGACATTGGTGAAACATCAAGAGTTCTTACAAAGAGGATTCTGTCTGAGTTCTGTGGCACCTCAGGCCTTGAACCAACTCAAGCCTACCCCCAGAATCTGAAAATCAAAAAGATTTTCAAGGCTGTCTACAAGGGGCTTCTTCAAGAATTTGGGTCAGAGAAGATGCTCCAGGTTGCAATGAAGTCAACGGATTATGCATTTGACGATGCCCTGGTCAAATCATTAACTAGGGAACTACTAGCTAAATGCAATGAGGCTAGCTCTTCACCTCCCTCCATGACACAGTTGTCATCACACAATGTACTTGGCAGTGACGAGGTAGGTAATTCTGGGCTTCCAACAACTTGTAGAAAGGAAAAGAAGAGAGGAAGATTCAGCGCTCTCTGTGGACTCAACCAAAAGGTACATAATGTCATCAAAATACACATTTTTAAGATTATTTTTATTCATTACGTACAGTATGATGGTAAACACTGATACCCTTTGTGTGCAATTTCTCCTACTGTATAAATGACTGTTTGTTACCCAGTGTACAAAGAAGGTCAACAAGAAGAACCACTGCACTCCAACACCTTCCCAGAACCAGACCCTGCCGTCAGTGAAAACAGGTAAGTCAATACACTCAAATGTGTACTGAACAAAAATATAAACGCAACATGCAACAATTTCAAAGATTTTATTGAGTTACAGTTCATATATGGAAATCAGTCAATTGAAATACGTTCATTAGGCCCTTATCTATGGATTTCACATGACTGGGAATACAGATATGCATCTGTTCGTCACAGATACCTTAAAAAAAGGTAGGGGCGTGGATCAGAAAACCAGTCAGTATCTGGTGTGACCACCATTTTCCTCATGCAGCGTGACACTTCTCCTTCGCATAGAGTTGATCAGGCTGTTGATTGTGGCCTATGGAATGTTGTCCCACTCCTCTTCAATAGCTGTGCAAAGTTGTTGAATATTGGTGGGAACTGGAAACGCTGTTGTACACGTCAATCCAGAGCATCACAAACATGCTAAATGGTTGACATGTCTGGTGAGTATGCAGGCCTTTCGACATGGGGCCATGCATGGCGGCAGATGAATGGCACGACAATGGGCCTAAGGATCTCGTGACGGTATCTCTGTGCATTCAAATTGCCATTGATAAAATGCAATTGTGTTCGTTGTCCGTAGATTATGCCTGCCCAACACCATAACCCTACAGCCAACACGACGCCATATACTTGGTCTGTGGTTGTGAGGCCGGTTGGACATACTGCCAAATTCTCTAAAAAGACATTGAAGGCGGCTTATGGTAAAGAAATAAACATCCAATTCTCTGGCCACAGCTCTGGTGGACATTCCTGCGTCAGCATGGCAATTGCACGCTCCCTCAAAACAAGTCAACCAGCGTTTTTCCTGCTCCTATTTTCTCAGTCTCTGTCTCTGAGACATCTGTGGCGTTGTGTGGTGTGATAAAACTGCACATTTTAGCGTGGCCTTTTATTGCCTCCAGCACGAGTTGCACCTTTGTAATGATCATGCTTTTTAACCCACAAGAGTCTAAGCCCTGTCTGGGCCGAGGGGTTTGTATCGGCCTTACTGCTATTTGCCCATACAAACGCATTGAATAACAGATTCACTACATGGAACTGAATTGTCTGTCCTAAATCTGAGAGATATAAGAAAGTTGACGAAATATATATTTATTTATATGTATAATATTTTTGCATGTTTTTATCCCCTTCTTTTTGGCACTAAACAGTCTAAGCCCTGGGGGGGCCTATGTAACACTTCTGCGTTAAATAGGCGGATTGAGACTGCTAGGCTACCTGCTGCCCGACATTTGTAAATTATGTAGAATATTACAATTTAAATAATAATAATGCAATACTAATTCTTCACACTAACTAGGGTCAGTTAAAGAAAATGTTATGTTTACATTTTTTCCCCAGCAATTGTCAATGATCAACAATCCTGCCGAACAGAGAGTGTATGCTCCACCAAGAAGAAACCAAGGAAGCGTTCGCTCATTTCCAGGATGTTTTCAGCTATAGGCAAAGCCTTGTCCAGTCCCTTTACTTCCTGCTATAAAAAGAAGAGCACCTAATCTATATTTCAAAATAAATATTTGAAATTAACATAATTGCATTAATTCTCATGTTGAGTGTTTTTCATTATATATTATTGGATGATGATATAAAGTGTAGTAGTAGTAGAAGTTGTATAGTTGACTATAGTTGACTATATACATACATTAAAAAAGAATAAGAATAGTGTGCACTTCTAGGTATAGTTGAAGTCTGATGTTTACATACACCTTAGCCAAATACATTTAAACTCAGTTTTTCACAATTCCTGATATTTAATCCTAGTAAAAAAATCCTGTCTTAGGTCAGTTAGAATCATCACTTTATTTTAAGAATGTGAAATGTCAGAATAATAATAGAGAGAATTATTTATTTCAGCTTTTATTTCTTTCATCACGTTCCCAGTGGGTCAGAAGTTTACATACACTCAATTAGTATTTGGTAGCATTGCCTTTAAATTGTTTAACTTGGGTCAAACGTTTCGGTTGGTCTTCCACAAGCTTCCCACAATAAGTTTACTGAATTTGGCCCATTCCTCCTGACAGAGCTGGTTGTAACTGAGTCAGGTTTGTAGGCCTCCTTGCTGCACACGCTTTTTCAGTTCGCCAACATTTTCTATAGGATTGAAGTCAGGGCTTTGTGATGGCCACTCCAATACCTTGATTGTTGTCTTAAGTCATTTTTGCCACAACTTTGGAAGTATACTTGGGTTATTGTCCATTTGGAATACCACTTGCGACCAAGCCTTTAACTTCTGACTGATGTCTTGAGATGTTGCTTCAATATATCCACATCATTTTTGTGGATATCACATCAAATAAAACTACAAATAATCTTATCTAAGTCCTTTACAATTTTAGGGGGTAAGTCAAGTGACAACGAGACATAAAACCAATCTGGATAACCCTTCAGCTTTGGATAATAATACTCAACCTTATAACGAAAATCTCTCATCAACACCGAGGTTCAA